>NW_005187561.1:504579-551212 GCF_000239375.1 Pundamilia nyererei
AAACAAACCTGTAAGTCAGCAAAACATAGAAATGCTTCCAACTGTCAACAAACAGTCAACTCAGCTACTGCTCTCAATTAAGTCATCACATGCAAAGGAATGAAAGGAATTCGTTGCTTATGTTATTTTTGTGAACAGTAAAAGAAAAACAAGGAATAACAAGCAATTTTGCTTTTTTCATCATGGGTCTCTGTCCTGCTTTTGACTCCACAATCTTTGGGATTACAGCCTGTGATTACGACACCTTTAACATCATACCAGCCCTCTGTTATTTATTTATTTATTTTAAATAGCTCAGCTGTAGTTTAAAAAATGTAAACGCAAAATGTAAAAAGTGATAGTACATAGTAATAAATTGTAAAGCAGTTTAAAAAAAAAAAACCCATTCATGTCATAATAGGTCACAAATTATGGAAATTATTAAAACGAATATATTTTTAATGAAATGTTAAAATGGAATGAAAAAGATAAAGTCTACTCTTTAAGAGTATTTTATTTAAAGAGAAAAACTGCATTTTCTATTACTTACAATGAAGTAGGCTCATTGTTCAGTACTACACTGCACTTAAGCTAGTTTCAAGGTATAGGAACCAAAGGTCAAATTAAGTCTTTAGTTTTTTCAAGTATTCAAGGTTTAGGAAAAGAAAAGTAAAGATTTAAAATGTTGTTCCTTTGATATGAAGGTACTGTGTTCTGCCTAGTTAGAATAACTAACTTGGAGGCCAGTGATGTAATAACATGTTTTTCTATATGTTTACCCAGAGAAATTGAAAAGTTTAGTTTGGGCTGCAAAAACTGAGACTGTCGCCATTAAGTCATCAAAGATGTAGATGAGAAGGAGTTTTGAAAGGTAGAGCGCAGAGCATCAGAAAAGTTTCCAGCACTCAGAGTGAGAGGTGTGTTCTCTGCTGGGACACGAGTAGAGTCCCCTTGCAGTCAAAAAGCTGATGGGGAATTCCCTCTTTGAGGTGCATGGGGAAATCACACACACACATATATGCGTACATGCATGTGCTCACTTAAGTATTATTTTGTCACATTTTCACATTAGTATTTCCCCGATGCTGTCACTATATGGGCAGTTATAGCACATGAATAAGTGAGAAACTAATGGCTGTTATAGTCATGTGGTCCCTGTAAGGCAATGAGCTGTGTGAGTGTGTGTGTGCGATCTGGGTGGAAGAAGACGTTAGTTTGTGGTGAGTGTTTCCTGTCAGTGACAAGTTAATAGGACCACCGATGTCTCAGAAGAGGTGGGGAGAGCCCCCCCTGGTCCCCCCAGTGTATCTCCTGATACTAAACTTGTCTCGGCTTCCTCCCATTAGTTCAGCATGTGGAATCATTACCTGCAGCAGTTTATCTCTTATCAAGAATACACCCTGCAGAGTTATGTTTTCTGTCAAGCTGTGGCTTTATCTCCACGTACATCGCTGCAAACCCACACAAATGTATCTTTAAATTATTTTTTTAAATGCTCAAAGTTTCCAAACACAAATAATACATTTATTTAAGCTGCTCTGAACATTTGCATGCAAAATGTTTTATTATTTAAAATTGATGTTGTTAAAAATGTAAAGGTGTTAAAATGCTTTTGGATGCAAACATTTGGCTTTCATGAGAAGCTGCAATAAGTGGTTTAGTTGATCTAATATCTAATTATGGATATTAGATCAACCAAATGGAATTTTGTTTTTGATATTGGAAGAAACTTAAGGAAAAGATTTAATTGAGAAGTTAAAATTGTTGTTTTTCTAATTTGATTAATGTTTTTTTTTTTGGTTTTTTTTTTTTTTTTTTAAACACGTTTCACTTTTGGGAAATTCTCGAGTTTATCTTCTCTGGTAAGATTAATTAACATAAATGGTAATAATAGAAATAAACTCAAGGAAATGCATTTACTCTCTGGTGACAGTAAATGACACAAACAACCATCCCAAACTTTCCCATGGGCAATCCCTTCATCTTCTTAACTGTATCACGCCTCGGTGCTAACAGGCAAAGCAAAAGTACCTTTCTTGGACGAAAACCCCCACTGCCTTCAGAGTATGATGCGCCCAAACAATATCTGATTTCTCTGGTAAAGAAATAATATTACTTTGCTTTCTTTCAGCTGTTTTCTCTACAGTTCTATAATTATAAATCACTTGTTTTGTTGACATAAGGAGAAACAATGCAGTTTTTTTTAATTTCCGTTTTCTACCTACAGAGATAGATGGAAATTTTTTATTTTTGCTTCTTTCCCCCTTTTGCTGCTCAGCTGCTCAAAGGAAAGAATGTTAATATTATTATATTTATGTTTTAATACATTCCTTGTATGTACACAATGTAATGTGATTTACTGATATAGACTAGATTAGACTATTATTCAAAATCTATGGCTAACCAACCTTGGATCAGGGATGTGCTTGTGTCTAACATTGACTGCCTTCTTAGCAGTGATGGGATTAGGTCTGGCAGTAATCAATCCAGATATGGCTACAGGCATGGACCTGGTGTCAACTGGGCCTGACCCAGGTGCAGGGACTACCATAAAGCCACCTGGGGTGCTGGGCAGGGTCAAGAATGCTGGGCTGGATGTAAATGATGACGCTGAAAGGCTTGAGCTTAGCAATGAGGAGACTGGGATTCCAGGTGGTTATGAACATGACAGCTTGGCAGCACAGGGGACGAGAATGTTGGAAATGAATGGTGACCTTGAAAGTCATGGTTTCTCTTTGAAGAAGGTGGTGAATTCAAGGAAACAGCCGTAGGAATGCAGTTGGCAGGAGCAGCAGCAGGTGTTTTGCTTGCAAGCTGCACAATGAACCACCCAGCTGTGACGGAGAGTGGACTAATATTGGCGCCCAAGACCAGGCATGGCATCCTTCAGGACCACACCTTCAATTGGGGGATCTCATAGTGGGCTAAGTCCTCGTAACAGTGGGCCCATATTCAGGGATGAGATTGGCTACAATTTCAAAGAGTTTCATGAAAAAAAAATGCCACCATTAAATGCCCCCTTGTCCAAAGAGCCTGTTGTGATCAAAGTGTAATGTCAAAAAGTGAGGACAAGGGGGCATTGGTATAGCTCACCTGGTTGAGCTGTACCAAAGGTGCTGAAGAAGCTTGGGTTGAAGCATACCACAAACCATTTTTAGCTTTTTCTTCTCACTCTTTCCTTCCTTTCCTTTTTAGTCTCCTAACTTTATTATTAAGCCTAAAACATCTTTACATATACACACAAGAATTTTGAGATGCTTGGACCCAAAGAGGTAGACAGAAATAACCAAAAAATAAAAGATACAAGTCTTAGTTCAGACTGAAAGCAGTCCAAAGGACTTACGTTTAGGACTGGTAAAGCTTACGTTTACCAGAACTAAAATTCACAAGAATACTACAAAAATACTACAAAAATGAAAGGAATGAACAGGAATCTGAAAATACAATAAACACAAATAAAATAAGAGCAATAGCCGGGAAGACGTAACCAGAAACTTAGCTGATTTAAAACTCCAGAACACAAGACTTCTGCTAAAAGTAGACTGTTTTCCATCCATCCTATTCACCCCATTGTGGGGGGAAAAATCTAGTTAAATGATACAGATTTTATTAAAACTGACACAGCAAGAGGATCCTTTCACTGAAATTTGTGTCATTTAACAGAACAACTAAATTCAAGATAGCAGCTTGGCTGGATGGGTGCCTTCCCTTCCACACAGGCTATTTTACTCTCCCACAGAGTGAATTGATTCTCCCATGTGTTTGGACACCGCTCAAGCTCAGCCACTGACACTGAGCAACTGCCAAACAAGGCAAAAATTCTTTGATCACCAAATGATTGTTAATGTCTTGTGGAAGAATATTCAATTAGCCAGCGGGTACATTTAAAAAATATTAACCTGCTTCTGTTACTGTTGCCTTTCTTTGTTCAACTTCACACAGAAATTCTTTGCATCCACAACATCTTCAAGGACTTTAATGTTTACTTTCCCATCTTTGAATTTCTTCTCTTGGTAGCAATCATAACAACCGCTTGATGACTAATGCAAGAAAAGCAGAGAACGAGACTTACATCGAGACAGGGAAGGAGAGACAGACGCTAAGAAAGAAAAGCAAGAGTAGGGAAAAAATGAGTGAGGGAGACAGAGAGAAAGAGCTAGGTGCTAGGCCCTCATCATCGATCGCCCACACATATATTCCATCCACTTCTCCATCACTCCATTACCTCCATGTAAATGACAGCTCTCTGTGTCCCGCTGAGGGGAGAAAAGGCCTATTAACACCACAGCACATGAAGCCCAAGCACTGTTTTCAGCCCACGCAGAGTACTCCTTCACCCTCACACTCCCACACTTATATACACACACTCATACGTGCACATACAGTACACAGCTGGGCCAGGGAAAGGAGGGCGGATGCAAAGAAGAGGTGGGCAAGGGATGGTCATTCAGTAGAGTTTCTAATCTGCTGCACAAAAGCAGAGGCAAAAGATGAAATCACTTATTATGCCTTGATTGTTGGTGGGTGTGGGCTCCGACAGCCGGCAACGTGCCTCGTGGGTAAATCAAGCATTACGAACCAACCTGCCCTGCTTTGTTACTCACTTTCTATCCTTCATGTCTAATTTCTAATCGCAGACGGAGAAAATTTATACCACGGTGACAGACGGACGGGTGTATCTGTGTTATTATTTGACATTGTGGAGCACGCTGGAGGACGTTCCCTCAGTTGAGACATCACATTGGCCATAATTTCTGTCAAAAGCAGGAAAAACAACAAAGCGTGTTTGACAAGACAGACAAATGCTTCCCTTGTTCATCAGAAAGCCATACACATTAGCGCTGGACCGTGACTGCTGTCCCTTCACATGGAAACGCACCCAGATATCCCATCAGCTTCCCTTCCGTATTATTATGGAGCCAGTGGAAACACGGACTAATATTTAAAAGGGGAATGGAAAAGACAACGGCATATTATGGACATTCATCCCCTTCTCTCGCTGCCCAGTGAGGTGTGTTTGCATTCCCACTATCCCACCACTGAAGCAAATTTGGAATTTCTGATTACGGCGTCAAAATAACCATGTGTTTTCTTACTTTCTCATGGCTGCTGGATATCACCGACCACCGTGTGGCTGTCGCTCACAAAGGGCACCTTTTCCATCCCGGCGTTAACAAAGCATCCTTGACAAGGAGTTGTTTGGAGGTCATGTTTATAGCATTTGGAAAACGCACTCATGGAAATATGGAAGTTAAAAACAAAAGGAAAACCCAACAGTCAAACACACAAAAACACACACACAAACACAAAAAAAACAGTGGCACTGGTTTAATGTACCCAGTAAATAATGGAGTTACAATCAGTCACTCAGAAAAGTGTGTAATTATGCTAATTTACATTCAACGCAGTTGGTGATATGTGTGCATAAAGTGGGGTCAGGTCAGCCATCACGTCAGGTAGTACAAGAACCTAAAAGAATTACAACTGTATAACTGCAAAATTATTTATTTTCAGTCTATTTATTATGTAAGTGCACAAGAAATTATCTAAGAATGCTGTTTATATGAGTATTTCACAGCTACGCAGTTTTGATTTAAAAAAAATCAATGCTGAAAATTTTGTCCAGTGTAATGAAACAAGATATTCTAGCTCACATCAGGAATGCCCACATCGTCTTTAATTGCTGGTTCAAAGATATGTACAGTAATTACAGATCTTTGTGTGGATAAGGCATTGCAGTTTTCTATAAAGCAAACGCCTTTAAAGCTTCTTGTGACCACTGATCCAAAGCATGTTCACTGACTCACACACACAGCGAGCTAAAAAATGAAAAACGCTCGACACAGTCTGTGCTGCTACATTGTGCCTGTTGTGGCTCAGCGCTCTGGAAGATGACTGAGCTTGTACAGGAACTATGTCTGAAATGTCTTTCTAATCAGTTTATCCGCAAAGATGTACAATGAATTTGCAATTTCTCTGTTTTTCTAACAATATTCATGGTGCAAAGCAGATAAAGCAAGGTTCTTTTTTTTAATTCATCGTTCTGTCTTCACAAATCAAAGACTGTGTATTAGCTTTCTTGTTATATGTAAAATTGTATTATATTATTTAATTTTATTAAATTTTTTTTTACTTTAAAATATTTTACTCGCATTTTTAATCACTCTTATATTTAAATGTTCATTTTCTATTTTATCTAGGGATTGAGAGTAACGAAGTTTCTATTCTCTGTATGTCCTGTACATGTGGCAGAATTGACAATAAAGTTGACTTTGACTTGACTTGACTAGATAAATATGGAAAAACTAGATTTTAACATAAGGAAGGAGGCGTTTTAACCTAAATCTCTGTTAGCCTAAAGTAGTCCTATGCTCTAAAACTTGCATCTTTAACATCGGCTCTTAAATTTGTGCACAAATCGACATGCCCAGTTCTATAAGCTCTCATGACGTAGCTCTTCCCAGACTATAGCATTACCTCTGATTAAAATTGTTGCCTGTGTTTTCTCCAAATCCATAGTCACGTAAAAATAAATATGTACGTGTTGCTTTCAGTTCGGTTACATTTATTTATTTATTTTGTGATGTGATTTCATTTAGCAAGCAAAAACAAATATTACATTACATTTAGTTTAAAATCTGAACGCCATGATTCAAAAAGAAGGGCTATGGATCCGTAACCAAATGCATAGTCTAGCGACATGTGTGCACTGATTTCATATGATACCCAAAGAGGTCTCACAAGGATATTGATGTCTGGTTTGTTTTTTTTTTTTTGGGGGGGGGGGGTTGGTTTTGGTTCTGTTGGCTTGTATTACCAATTTTATTCCCTTGTCTTTCAATCTCCATTTGTCCTTCCTCCATCACGCTCACTTGCAATCTGCAGCCGAGATTTTCTTGCTTGAATAAATTACACATGCAGGTGTTATCTTGTGAGAGGAATATGCGTGAGAAATGAACTCGCAGAAAAAGTACCACGGACACACAGTAATTCATCTTTGTTAATTGACATTGTGTGTGTGTGTGTGTGTGTGTGTGTGTGTGTGTGTGTGTGTGTTTGCGTGTAAACCATGCAAACGTATGAGACAGGAAAGGTGGACTAATAAGGAAAGTGAGAAAAATGTTTGAAGACATATGCGTGGAGGTGAATAACTGGCAAGATAGCAACACATAAAATCCAGTATATACGAACACACACAAACAACAATGGGGGGAGGAGAGTGACATTCTAGTTAAGCCTGCCTTCATGGATCACTCTCACTTCTCGCATAAAGAGGGATGACTCTATTGGGTGCCCGAGAAGAAGAGCAAGGTGAAAAACGAAGGACGGGCTGCTGCTGTTTTAGGGGGGGAAAAGTGAAGTGAAGTTTGAAGAGAGCAGCACAGTGAGAGGAGAGGGTTTGTGGAGCATGAGAGGGAGGGAGAGAGAGCGAGAGTGACAGTGAGAGAGAGCGAGAGAGAGAGGGGAAGGGGGAGAAAGACAAGAAGAGAGGCTCAGTGAGACAGACAGATGGAGGAGAAGCATGTAGCAGCAGAGAGGGGAGGAGGAGGAGAAACAAAGCGTGTTGACTGAGGAAGTGTGCGTGCCATGCGGGCCATGTGCTCAGGTAGGTCCTATCTATATCTACTACTTCCAACGGAGGTCCTCCATTCTCACGTTTACAATCTCTTTTTTTCTCTCTCTGCTTCTGTCGCTTTCTACAAAAATCAGTAATAACACAAGGTAGGATGGCTTTCTTCTTGCTATTCAGAGGCACAGGCTCAAAAGAATTTTGTGTGTTTTCACTTCTTTTTCTGCCTTTATGAATCCCATGCAGTGCCGCTTTTTTTCTTCTTCTTTTTTTAATGTGATGATGCCATTGTGAGTGCAAGTTTTTCCTTTGGTTCAGTGTTGCATGCTGTGATTTGCAAAAAGAATTGCTCGTGTTGGACTGATACCACAGATGCAGTGCAAATTGGGAGATTTTATTCAGATCTGGCTGTATCATAGTGTGTGTGTGCGAGTGTGTGTGTGTGTGTGTGTGCATGTTGAGCTGTGTGATGGTCTACAATACTGGTAGGATATTGGCAGGAGTGAGGAATGTGTGAGACTTTCTCCCCAGATCTCTTTGTTCCTTCTCTTTCTCTCTCATTTTCTTTCTCCTTTTTTTCCTCTGGGGTTGCACACACACACACACACACACACACACACACACAACACACTCTCACACAAACCAACTCTTGCAGAAAACCAGTTGAAACTTCCCACCGGCAGGAGAGAAATGCCTGGAATGTGATTATCACGTATTTGTGTTTATTTTATCACTGCGGGTCGCTTGCAAAGCAAAAGAGGAAACCAGATCAGGCGCATGCCCAGCACTGTGTGTGTGTGTGTGTGTGTGCGTGCGTGTGTTTATGTGTGTAAAATACATGCGTGTGCTCAGTGGTGGTGATGGTGGTGGGTGGGTGGGTGTAGAGGGGATAGAGTGGGAGGGTAAAGAGTGAGCTATTTGGCAGTGCACGTGAGTGTGTGGGTGGTGTGTGGGTGTCAGGGTGAGTGGGTGCAGAGCTCTCTTTGAGTGAGAGCACATGTGACTCGAAGTGTGTGTGGGTGTTGAGTGTGTGTGTGTGTAGAAAGATGAAAAGTGCTGCGTGCGCGGGCGCGTGTGTGTGCAAAAGGTGAGTAGATTGTGTGTTTCCGAGTCACCTTCGCAGAAAGAGGTGGAGGAAAGAAAAGGGGAAAGAAAAAAAAACTTTCCTTTCTTTATGTTGTATGCTCATTTACACACATGCACACACACACACACAGTTCAGGCGCCTGTCAAACCCAATGCATTCCAGAGCGCTCGAACACACAGAGTCTGAATGGTGGGATGAATGCGGGGAAATTCAGCTGAAACGTGAGGACAAAAGCCAGGGGGACATTTAAGAGGGTTTAACTCGGCAGAACCCTGGGAATCAGGGAGGAAACACACACACGCACGCACACACTGTAAGCATGCACACTTACATTATTGCATGCCTATGCACACTGAAATGTGAATAACTGCACTCTAAAATGTGTATACATCCTGACACACACACACACACACACACATACACATATGTACAGCTGCGGCTCCAACAAACTGTTAGAGTCTGGAACAGAGGGGAATTCCCAGGGAGGAGACGGTGAAAACACACCTCTGCCTTCATATACACAATGAACCTGGGAGCCAAAATACCAGTGCTGAAACACACTGGTGGAGGTACTGGAGCTGCGGTATGCCAGTCACTTCAATGGTAACGCTGTATTAAATTCTTTTAAAAACCGCCGATAGCTCAAAGGGAGTTCTGTGAGTGACAAATTCTTCAAGTATGACAAAGCAACACCGCTTCTTTGAAGGCTTCATGTGTAAAACATCAACCCGGGACTAAACTGTTGAATGGGCTCATAAAACACCAATTGGCCGAGTCTTGAGAATGGATTAGCGTTATAGCAATCGAGATAAGGCATTTTAACTCTGACGTGCCACTTTGTGAAGGACAATAGCGACGGAAAGAATGCAGAGATTTCCGCCAAAATGCCAACACTTTATGACATTTCCAGCAATTATATCAATTAGAAGTTTTAGGGGTGTTTTTTTGCAGTTTCTTGAGTCTCCAGAGACACTGCGGTTTCAACTTGTTCTGTTGACATCATGAAGTAAAGATTATCAAAGTCTGCGACACATAAACATGCCTTGCGAAAGTGTTTATCTGCGACTTCAAAGTCGGCTCGGTATCTCCCAAGTTGAGATTTCATCAGGTGTTTGCTGTTCAGGTTTGGGCAGACAGAAAAAAGGGGACTGGAGTTCAATGAACATTACAGGTCAACCCCCTCCTTTCCCTGCACCTCCTGCCTCTGATGTGCACTATAGACGTTATATGACGTGTGTCGGGGAGGAGGAAAGGGAAGGGCGAGGTGACGGGGTCGCATTTGTACAGAACTGGAATCAATATTGCTCACTCCGAGTCAGATCAGTATACACGCAGAATCGAAAGCCCGGGTCCTCTTGCTGAGAAACATGAAGGGGGAAAGTGTGGGATTATCCCCAGTCGCTGCAGTCTTTGCACACCCTGCAATAGCAGTTTGAGGTCACTGCAAAATGCACCTTTATTTAACTGTTTACCATTAATTTACTGAATCTGTTCTGTGAGCAAAACCAATTCAAATTCCTCAGATTTCATGCTTATCTAGCCTAACTGTGACTGCCAAACATTCCCTAGTGAATCGGATTGTGAAATGATAAAATTTAAAAGCGTCAAGTCAATTTTTACCCGCCTTGTTAGTTTGCTAAATAATCGTTTCAGTCAGTTAATCACAAGTCTTAACAGTGCAGAGTTCATCAAAAGCTCCGTCAGGTATGAAAAAGCTGCCTCTTTGCCTCCGTCAATCGGGTGAAATCCTAGATGAAGTCCTCCTTAGCCGTGTGAGGTGACCTGCCAAGCGCCATAGGGTTAAATTAATTTGGTCACACGGCTTACAGAAAAAAACAACAGCCTGCAAACACAGAAATATTTCTGGGAAGTTTACATTGAAGAAATACCCATCCCAAATACCAGAAACTGAGGTCATAACTGCACTCATAACCAGATAAGAGAAAGAGTGGGCACAGTAATTTATTCAGGGAATTTTCACAATATGAACCCCTCGTCATCATACCGGCGGTGATATTGTCATTGTGGTTCAGAGACCTCATAGCTCCTCAAAAACCATGCGCCGGTGGACTGAAGAGAAACAAGCAGCAGAAACATTTGTTAATTTCCCAGATCGCTGTCACACAAAAAAAAACAAAACAAAAGAAATCACTCTCACTCTCAAAGTGAGAGTGATGAGACAGCCTGCAAGAGCAAAACGGGGGGAGGGAGCAGGTGAGCAAGAACACATCATATCACATATTTCATAGGAAATTTATACAAATGCAGACGCATACATTAAACAGTGCAGGTACAATCCCACTGCAGGTGTATTTCCCCAGTGAAAGATACAGAGAGACAGCTCTCAGTCAACTTGTTATCTCTGAAATGTTTTCACGCTCTGACTGAGCGCTTGTGGGGAGCTGAGCTGCTTAAATGAAACAGTCGCAGAACTGTAAGAATCCTTCAGCTCATTGGTAAAACTGTTAAATGTGACTGCTTGCTGTTCAGCCTGTCTTTTTTTTTTTTTTTTTGGAGTAGTTAAGAGTTTTAAAAAATTGAGCAGGAGAGAGTTGATATTTAAAGGTTTTTTCTTTTTAAAAAGATGATGCTAAGCTGTGACATTTCTTAAAGTCATCATTAAATGTCTGTGCAGAGCTATTTGGACCTGGCACAATAACACAGGGGTTCCCACAAAAACATTAGCATTGCATGTATGCTTGTGCAGAGGAGTGAAATCTGTTTTAAGTGAAATTCACCTTGTGCGCTCAGCTTGCAAAGGACCTTTTTCTCCCTAGATGACCCCCACCCGACTCTGGAAAGCCACTGCACACAGCAGGAGGGAAAATGTACTATCTACTCCTAAAGGAAATGTTTAGAGCTCCTAATTTATTACTGGAAAGCTGAGGTTTGTTTAGCATATTTTGCAGCACCTCGTCTTGTGATTTAGTTGCAGGGAAAACCGGAGGAATGTCCTCATCGCTTTGGAGCTTTTGATTTTTAAAAGAAATTCTTTACTATCTGCAGCTGAGTGGCGTTTACTGGTTTGTTGGAGTTTGAAATTAGGTGCTGAAATCACACAGAAATGTAGAAATTTTCTCTGCCTTCCCCTCTTCGTTTTTCACTTCTGTTCTCTGTGTGCAGGTGTTTTTCTCTCTCTTAGGTGTGTCACTGACAGTGGCATCACTATCCTGATATTAGTCTCCGCGGTCGAGCAGGGGACAGTCCCCGGAGCTCAAGGGGAGGGCGACGGGAGGAGGGGGGGATTTCTCGCGGGCTGAGGTCGATGCGGGGACCGAGCTGTGGCCGACTGATGTGACTGATTGTTGTTTTTTCGGGGGGTAGCCAGCCTCCAGTTCGAGGCAACAAGAACCAGTCAGTGGCATTTCCGAGCGATCCGCTGTAAAGGCCCGCAGGCAGGCGGGCAGGCACACAGATAAAACAGAGAGAGAAAGAGAGAGAGAGAAGGGACTCTCACGTCAGATGAGTAATAGAGCGGTGTATTACCACGGCACAAAATGCGAGAGACGTGATAAATCGATCCTCCTCCTTTCCTCCCGCATATATCTGCGGTTGTCTCCGCTTGTTCCACCAGCACTTTTTCTTTCTTTTCTTTCTTTTTATTGCGCTCAGCCCTCGGTGATGTGTTGTTTCAGCTTCTGCTTCTCGCGTGCTCTCGTACGCGCAACGGATAGATCTCGGAGCGCTGCGCTCGAGGAAGGTGTCTGCAAACTGGGCTCTTTTTTTTTTCTTTTCTTCTTTTTTAGCTTCAGCTGATCTGCAACACAGACGAATACACACAGGTACCGCAGTTTGATGATAAGAATTTACAATTTCAGTTGTCATTATTGTTATTATTGTTATTATTATTAGTAGTAGTATTAATATTAGTATTATTATTATTATCAGTGCCAAAAAACAGTAGTGAATAAGAAAATGAAGAGGGCTGTTTTATTCATAGACTTAAATATTTAAAAATGTGTGCTTTGACTTTGTCGGTGTGGTGTAGAAGTTCTAATAGGGCTGGCACTGTTTACATGCGACGAGACTTGAACATGGCATTGCAACAGTGTGTGGTCTTCTCTGGCAAGGCCTCTTGTGCGAGCGCTATTACTTCACGCCCGCGTTTACGTGTTTGTGCGCGCGCGTGTGAGAGAGGGAGAAAGAAAAGAAAAGAGGAGGGGGGCGTGAGTTGAGGGCTGGAGGAAATTCTTGTGTGTTGGAATGCGTTTACCCCGGGGGAGACCCGTGACTTCGGGATAGACGAGGGGCGCAGAGAGAGAGAGAGATGCATGTGGCGTGAGGAGAGAGAGTGAGCGGTCTATTGTGAGTGCACTGGCTTTCTAAGAAATCTCTGAATGGTGTGTTTGATGTGTTTGTTAATGCGAATATCACAGTAATCGGGCGTGAAGGGACTTGAGTTTTTTTTAAAGTGAATTAGATTGTCTGTTCGAATTATTCACATTTTTCTCTTTGATTTTATTGTTCTTTCTTTAGAGGACTATAATTGAAACCATGCTCCGTTAGTTTTAGAAAGAGTGTTGCTGTATCCAACAGGGGGCACTTGTGACACGTGCAGTTGGATCTCTGTGGTTATTAATGTATTAACTCTGGCCGTTAATATCAATTTCAAATTTTGTATTTTCTTTAAAAGCTTAATATTGTTTTGCACGTTTAGTGTCTCGTTTTTCTTTTTCCAGACTTGACAGTAAGCACGTTAAACAGAGTTTCAGAGGAGTTTGCAGAATTAGAAGCTTTTTAAAAACAAACAAACAAACTTTTGATCAAAACTTGCTCCTCAGTCTACTCAGAGTCCATCAGATTTAGGACTTCGTGGGAGCTTTGCAGTAGTCTAAGTGATTTTCATTTTGCCATGAGGAGCGCAGTCATGCGCAACAGGTTGTCCCTGCCTCCTGATCCTCCATCAGCTGTATCTGTTGTTTAGTCAGTACAGAAAGTAGAGAACCAAAGTGCATAGACTGCCTCTGCAACCCTGCTCATATCAAACATAACATGCCACAAATGTGACTTCACCCTTAAGGGAAAATAAGCATTAGTGACAGTATTGGAGGAGACTGAGCTTTATCTGATTATACACAGTCGGAGTGTATAATCTGAAAGCTGACAGCATATGCCATGTACTGTACTTGAAACTTTGACAGAAGTTGGTGCATCGATTTACTTTTTTAATGGACAGACTGAGGTTAGGATCCCGGTTGGTATTGGACACAAATCAGTGTTTCTGGAACAGTGCTGGGGACTAGAGGGAGATGGACTGCTAAAAGCTCGCCCACACACAAATGTGAGATATTCTAATGAGCAATCTGGCCCTTTCTGAATATTATTCACAGTACAAGCATCCTACGATGTGTGACATTGTGCGAGTCTATCAATTTCGTAAAATATCTTCTTTTTTTTCCTTCCTCAAAAATTTTCTGTTTGATAAAGGTGTCAGTGATAAGAATATTTGAAAAGGCTCCGTATGATGTGAGTGACATGCTCCTCTGCCACCCGTTTTTCACAGCTCGAGCTCTTCACGATGCACATCTGTGAAAAGGCGACAAAGACCTGCAATCCATGGCTCCTGTCCTGCTGGTAAGAATCACACATTTTCTGTGATTTTTCACTGATGCAGAAATAGCTTGAATTCATTTCTCAAATGGAAAAGTTGAACCTGAGCGGCAGCAGACCAGGTTCCATTTGAAGTTTTTGTTAATGCACCTTGCACTGAACGCATCGTTGCGAGCTTTAGATCAAAATGTTGTATCAGTCTTTTCTCTTGAAATCTTACCTTTCACAATCCATCTACTATATCTAAGGAGACCTCATCACTCTCACAATCCAAATCCTCCACTGTAGCTGCAATTTATAAATAACTACAACCTACTGAGCTCAGCTGTGTTAAAAGCTCTTTACGTACAGTAGGCAACAGTAGATGTCAACATTTTTTTTAAATGTAGTGTATTTGATATAAAACTGGCAAAAGATTCAAACACACACATGCAGCATGCACGGCCCACACACTCCCACGTGTTTCCCCTGCCTTTGCTCTCTTCAGATGTGAGGCACATGACATCATTAAAGAAGTGATCGAAAAATCACTGTAGGTACTGCATGTGGGTTTTGTGTGTGTGCATGTTTTTGTTTCTGTGTGGGTGATGGGGAATGAAAGCCAAAGCTCCAGAGCCGTGGGCCCATGGTGGCTATGTGTGTGTGTTTGTGTGCGTGTGTGCCCAGCCGGAGGCTCTGGTCCTGGGCTGCACTGCCTCCCACGCTGGGGTATGGCTGGGGCTGAGTGGGAGGGAAGAGTGGGAGGTAAGAGTGGGCTGGGGCTGTGAGTCAGCCTGCTGCTGAGCCCCTAGACACGAGAGCGCTGAGGGAAGAAGCACACGGGCAAGAGTCCTCTCCCTGCCAGCGTTTTGAAGAAACTGTTAAGTTTATTACGAGGAGTCTACAAGTCCCGGGAGAAGTAACTGCTGGGATTACACATAGGACAGAAGGCAGTGGTGGGAGAAGGCTCTGAAGGTATTGAGAAGATGGAGTAAATTACAATTTCAGTGGGGCTGACGGCTCCTCAAAACATGGTCAGGAGCTACAGGAGAAGGCAGGGGACACAAAGATGTTGCATGCATCTTTGTTGGTTCTTATTTTACTGATGTGAATTTCTAATGTTAAACTTAGATCAAAAAGTGGCTCTGCAGACCACCTCTGTATTTTTAGACCTTTTAGACCTTCGTGTATTTCCACAGAACAGCTCTGAATACCACAGTCTCAGCCTGCTTATGCATTTTCTTGCACTTCTGAGACAGATGGCGGTATCAGGCCCAGCCCCATCTGCTGGAACCACTTGCTCTTTCTCACTCTGTCTGCTGAGAAAACAAAGCTCCATGCTGCATGTCCATTTAATCTTCAGTGAATGACACACTCCCATTCCACACTATGCATATGCATAGTCCATTAGTCAAAAGCAACAGGGACCGTTTGTCTCTGGTGCTTTTTGCCAGGTTAATAAACTTTCTAGTGTGAAGCTCACAGCCTGCATTGCAGATCACAAGTTATTTACTCACTGCAGGATCATTCATGAATGCTCTCCGTTCATCCTGCAAGTAGAGCTGCTGTTTAAAGGAAAATGCGAGATTTGATGTGTAAATCTTCGTCACGTGTACAGGAGCATGATTAGCCTGTAAATACTGTGGTAAAAAATAGCTTAGAGGAGATTCTTCATGCTTTTTTAGGGGTTAAGTAGCCTAATACAGGTAGCTGAAAACTGCAGTCATCCTCAATATCTCTAAGAATGAGAATAAATATTGTATCTGGTGGAACAAATTCTTGTATAGGGTGGGAAATATTTCTAGATGTAGAGTAGTGTTTGGTATTCATGCTTCATCAGATACATAAATTTTTTTTTAAGTTTTAAAATCATGCTTTTGTGTCAATGAACTAATGACTCACTAAGGGGACTTGTTAGTTGTCTCTGAATTTTTCATTTTCTGTCATCTTTTTCCCTTCACCCCAAAACCCAGTCACAGCAGATGGCTGAGTGTCCCTCAGCCTAGCTGCGTCTCATCCTGTCAAAAGGCAGTTCTTCTGCCCTACTGTTGCCAAATGCTTGCACATAGGGGATATTGTAGAGTCTTTACGGTACAGTGTGAAACACCTTGAGATGACTGTTGTTTTGCTATAAAAACAAAACTGAAATGAAATAGGTTTGTCATCCTACTATTCTGTAAACTGTCTTTCTAAATGTGAAACTTGCATCTCAATATTATGTTTATTAAGAAAAGCTGAAGCAAGTGTCATTGCTAGCTTCACATACTGACATACATACTTGACATCAGTAATTGATAAGATTAAAATCAAATTAACTCTAAATTGTTGTAGTTCCATTTTAGGAGATTTCATGACACCACTCTCAGGGCCACAATGTCCCAGTGAACTCAGCAGCGGTGTTTCTGGGCTGGGCCGGTTGTTCTGATAATAGAAGGTGGTTCTCCAGGAAGCCAAGAGGGAGTCCACCAGTCTGGGGTGTAGGACCAGTAAGTGGGCCAGCTATGGGATCAGCCCAGGGGTGTGGAGCAGCAGTCGATGAGGCGGTGGGAAGTGCTGGAGGGATGTGGACGGGTGAAAAAGGAAGGCAGGCGAGGAATGGGAGGGAAGGACACGGAAGTGAGAGCAGGAAACGCTGGTAGGAGCAGTGGGAGTGGGGAGTGGAATGTTTCACAAGAGCTTTATCTGCACTGTAGCGTCAAGATGTGGGCATCCGCTGTTGGTGTCACTGTTCAGACAGCCACCCGCCAAGCGAGGGAGCTCATGTGTGACATAGCCATCCTCTGACACGCACACATGCGCACATTCTCCACAGTGTGACCCCTCACCGCCTTGGCAGAGCTCACTGCTCTTATATCCTGGGAGTGGGCCAGCCTGCAGCACCGTCCCAGCCTTCGTATAGCCCACGCTGTGCGGTTGTGGAATAGAGAGAGAAAGTCTTGCAGTGTAAGTGAGGGAGTCAGTGCTATGCATTAGTGGGTTCTGTTAAAGGGACCACAATACTGGCGGCCATACATTCATGCATATGTAAGTAATGCATTTCTGCACTAATCAGATCATGCTGTCACGGGCACGTTATGCATTTTACTACAAGAGCATGAAAACTGCAGTCAGTGCAACTGTTATTACTGCATTTAATCAAAGCAGAAATACTCAGCCTTCATTCATCAGATTGTTTGTTTTCATATGAATTGACCTATTAACCACAATAATTTATACAAGAATAGGGACACGCCTATAAGACAGGTAAATATTATTTAATTCTGTGCAATAGGCACAACTAGATTTTAGCTACATGCACTTCCAAATGTTGTATTTGAAAGAGTGTGTATAATATTAAACGGAGGTGGAACCATCTCTGGCGGGCCTGTTATGGACTGCGGAGCTTAAAATGAGCATCTTTGACTTAATAAAACGTAACATTGCTGTTTTCTTTTTCGAGTTGTCTTAACTGTCAAAAATGAGCACTGAAATATTAATGGAGTACATTTATGTGAGCAGTGCATGTAAATAAACATAATTTAAATAGACTTTCTTTGGGGGGGGGGGTTGTCAGGCTGAACTAATGTAAAATATGCAAAGTAAAATACAACGAGCTCAAAACTGATTTTGCTTTGGAAATAAAATGTTTAAAAAGTATCATCTAAAGTTTAACAAAAATAAGCAGAAATGATGTTTTTAATACTATGTTACTAACACTATCGTTATGGCAGCTATTACTTTATATAGCTCAACCTAATAGTTATGCATTGTGTCACAATAGAAGCATGCGTGTATGATGCAATTACAGAGACTTGCAGTAGTAATGGAAATTTCAAGTACTGTCAAAATGTTTCACCTGAGCTCAGAGGTGCTCGTGTGACACTAGAGCTGCTGTGAAATCCCTGCGTGTCACTAACGCCCAAGGTTATCACAGGGTAATAAGTGCGCGCGCACACACACACAGACAGACAGACACATGCACACTTACACAAACAGACACGCGCGTCACTGCAGGGCAGTGGAGAGCAATGCAGAACAAGCACCGTGATGAGAGATAAGATGTAGAGTCATGCCTCTCCAACGTGACCGTGACATCACAGTTGTATCTGCGTGTTCGCCGTGTCCCCATGCTAGAAACTGACGGGCCTAATATAGTCAGTGCAGAACACACACACAGCTACACTAGGCTGGCGGGGGAGGGAGTCTGATTGCCATATTTCCATCTCCTGTCCTTGGTTGGTTACAAGCGTGCGTTTCTTCAGAGGTGTGTCTTTGTGTGCCGGGTTAGTGAATGAGATGACGTCACTGTTACGTCTGTTCTTGTCTGTCAGTGGCTGGGAGTTTCTGTCTTGGCACAGACAGGTGCATCTGTGACATAGTGTGTGAGCGTGTGCGTGTGTGAGAGAGTTTGTGCTTTTATCATTCAAACTTTCTCTGGCTATGTGGAATGCCACTTGAGAAAGAACTTTGAGTGCTCACAAGAATTTGGGGCATTGGAGACATTCTCTAAATGTTCTGACACGTCTGTGGAAATATCTAGCTGCACGTTCTATTTGTCTTGCTGACCTTTTCCCTACTTCTCTGAAACACAGTTTCTAGCTGTTTTGTTTTGGGGTTTTTTTGCTTTTATTTGCTGCTCACTTTTTCTTTTTAAGCGTTTTTTTTAATTAATTTTTTTATGGACAGCCAATCTGTTTATTCACTTCAACCCAGCTGAAAGAAAATCTTCCACAAGTGAGCTTTTTTTTGAACTGTCATGTCTTAAAACTACTCTGAGCAGCACCGTGGAAACTTACTGTAGGTCTTCTCACTGCTGGTCTTTGTGTCTCCCCCACCCAACCTCTATCACTGCTATCTCTCTGACCCTGTTTACTTGGGTAGGATGAATAAAACGCCACTGCAGCTAAGACAAGGTGGATAAGAAAGTATTTAAAACCATTGAAAACACACACAGTTTGATTTTCTTGAAATAGGCATAATTCTGTATGTTGCTTGTGCCATTATTCTCTGACTACTCTGTTTCACATCTGACTGCAGAAGAACAGCGTTACCTTTTTCATGTAAATCATTAAGCACCGGTATAGTTACTTGTAAAGACACAGCCCCGCGGACCCATTTTACCATTTCAATATTTTCTCTTGCATTCTCTCCACATTCTCGTCTCTCTCCTGCTGTTTGAATTCCTTCGCTCTATCTCTCCAGCTCTTCCTTATCTCTGTCTGTCTGTGTGTCACCACTAACTCTGGTCAGCCATTTAACTGCTTCTCAAGTCAACCCAGCAGAATTCCCAGGCTGCTCAGCCGCCTGAGTTCACACCTTTTTGTCCACAGGAATCTTAGGAATCCCCAGTTTCCTTTCCACTGAAATCTCCATTGTGTGTGTGTGTGTGTGGGTGTGGGTGGAGGGGTGGGGGGGGGTACGTGTGTGTCTGTAACTACATGAAGGAAAGACCCCCGCCTGTGCTGTGCATGTGTGTTGAAACACATCTCCGCCCTTGTATCCACCCAGAGAAAGCGAGCAGGCGGTGCTCACTTTGTGCCCACAATAGACTGAGTCACATTCTAAAATGGCAAACCTCTTAGTTACTGAGAAACTTTGCTCTTTAGGAGAAACCCTTTAATGTCAAACTGAGACTCACATCATGTGAATTTCATCAGCACACACGCTAATTAATTTGCTGTCTTTCACACGGGAATTAACCGCAAAACAGAACAGTTTTCTTCATATTTTCTGATTAGATCATTTAGAAGAAAATATGTTCAGTCTCATGTTTACCTGACTCCTTTTTGGTTTTGTGTTATTATAAATTGTTTTTAGGATCAATAATTGCAGATTCATCATTTGCTAAAGACAGACCGTTGCACTCTTTTCATTTTAACTATAAATTACCTACTTGTTAGGGAAAAAAGAAATCAATGACTCATTGTCGCTGGCTTGCAGAGCATCTGAATAACAAGATCAGGAATAATCTGTCAGATCGCTGCTTTTGGCAGGTAGTGCACATCATATCAAATGGTCGACCCGAAATAGCTCCACACAGGAATACACGAGAGAAAATTAACAAAGCTATTTCAAACAGAAAGAAACAAAAACAAACCAGGCAAGCGCACAGAGTCCCATTTAAATCCTCCCGGTGACTCGACCCGCGCACATTCATGCCGCAGTTTGTCGGCAGGTCTGGAGTCATTTAGCCGCTCTCACCCTGAGTCATCCCTGGCTTGAGTGCAGCCTGATGCCGAGGCTCAGCGGCACCCGTTGAACACAGCGAAGCGCGTACAGATACCCATTCACACACGGAGAGAGCTGTTATTCAGCCTTCACCCACTCACTCTCTCTGCGCGACAAGCAGAGCTATATGCGATGATGTCTTTGATGTTAGCTCATGAGGTCCAAAGACACTGGATGGAAATGTAGTTTGTAAACACTAGAATTATAAATTTAGACTAAAAACAAAAAATCTTATATAATATTTCTCATGAAGGCTTTATTTATAAGCCCTTTAAAACCTTTTTTTTTTTTTTACTTGACCAAATCTCAGTGTTTTAATGTTCTAAAAAAAATATACAACCAAATCTTTTAAGCACTAATGCTGACTTGCGTCAACAGTCCCTGGGCAGGTAGCATGAAATTATACAGTGTACATGTGTGTACAAGAGAACGCACCGAAACAACGAGACATACACAAACAATCCCTCATACTAGGTTCAACTGTGTCCCAAACAGGAGAGCCAACTGATGCTGTCGCAGCTCACAGGAAGCTGGGATCCCACTCACGTCATCACTGAGGTGAGAAACTTTCCTAAGCTTCTTTTATAACGTGATAGAGCTTTACCTCCTCAGGACAGTCAGGTCAGGTAATCAGTGGCGTTCTTGTACATACAAAAAAACAATAGGTTGCAAGTTGCCCTGAGATTGCACTTAAGGGCTTTAATACCAAAATGTGTGTATATAGGTCAAATATTACTTAACCCTACTTGTTATGTGACTCACAGAGGTTATTTAAATAGTTATGAATGAGGTTTGACAAAAGCATTTATCCGGCTCCACTAAAACGTGTGTGCGTGTTTCCGTACCACAATATGTGTAACGGGAGCGTAGCATGGGTGCAGCATGGCCTTTGGTGAGTCACATGGCCTCCCGTGTGAGTAACAAACCAACTATGTGATCCCTTCAGTTCGAGACTCCCATTCAGCCCACTCTTACCCCATACACACGAGCAGGGAGGAGGAGGATGGAAGCTGAGGGTGGGGCAGGGTGGTGATGGTTCATAGGTGTGGTTGGCAGAAGTTGGGGTAAAATAGCAGGATGTAGGTGAGAAAGCAAGCTCCAAGGAGGGAGGTAGAAACCAAGGGGGGTTGACTGAGGTCGAGGGCAGCTTCAGGTCAAAAGTTTCAGATCAGGGGGACAAAAGGTGCCAAAGACTCCTGTAAATTAATATATCACAGTCTCCCCAGGAACTGTCATCATCCATTCCTGCCCCCTGTTTTCTTTTTCTTTCTTTTTTTAACCTGTGAACTTGGGTACTTTCTTCTTAGTAGCTGTGGTCAACATGTGGTTACTCACTTGTTTATGAGTCCGTCCGGTTCTGTAAACTCTGGTACTTTCTCTTTGTGGTCTCAATCAGCAGCCCATCTGTTAGTTCCATCTTCAAATGTGGCGCATGAAGCAGTCGAGATACGATGCACATATATAGCATTTGTTTATGTGGGTGTGTGTCCTTATGGGTGGAGAATGTAGGCTGGAAGTCACAAAGACTGTAGCTGTTGTTTTTGTTTGTGTTGCCTTATTTCATATTCATTTCAGAGTGGCTACGGCTCGGGAGGTAGTGCGGGAGGTTCGATCACCTGAATGGCCTCCAGTGTGAAAGGTAGACAGAGAGCACTTTGGCATTGTAAAAAGCGCTTGTATGAATGACTGACTGATACATGTGGTATAAAGTGCTCGAGTAACAAAGCACTATATGAGAAGCAGTCCTTCTTTTCCTTTTTTTTTTAATAGAAGTCTCAACTCTCTAGCGGGGGAGTTTCCTGCTTTTGAAGACCCCACCACACACACACATACACAGAGAGAGAGCGAGGGAGAGAGACAGAGAGGCTACCCTTAAGTTTTTTTCCTCCTCCCTCTCCCCCTCCTTCTTCCCTCCTCTCTTTTTTTCTGAATGGATGTCCTCTCCCTAACCTCAATTGAGAGCTGTAACAGGACACTGCTTTAGGCTCAGCCCCCTCTATGTATAAGAGAGGGAGAAGCAGCAGTCCTGTGAGTGTGTGTGAGCGAGTATGTCCGACAGTGTCAGTCAAGGGGTTGAGGGAGAGAAGGGGAGGGTGAAGGGTAAGAGAAAAGGAAGGAGGTGAGAGAGAGAGAGAGAGAGAGAGAGAGAGAGAGAGATAGACTGCTGTGAAACATGTGATAGTGCAACTTTGGCGGGGCTTAGAGGGAGTTTAACGGCTGTAGTGTCTCCAGAGCTCTGGGAAAGCACCTTTAGCCCAGAGGGAGCCTCACAAGCTGTCTGTGTGTGTGTGTGTGTGTCTTTTTGTGCGTACGTGAAAGTGTGTGCTTCTGTGTGTGAGTGAGAGAGCCGGTTTTTCAGTGCTGCTGCTGTCACTTTAAGCCTGTTACTGATTACACTCAGAAGAATGCAACGGGAGGAGGCTAAAAAGACAGGGAAACAGATGAGGAGACATGTAAGGATGAAATCTCTCAGAAGCTGAGCTATGGCGAGCTTTATGTCACTTGCCCTCACGGTCCTGGGCAGTGACGTGGGTGAGACACCGTTACCCAACATCGTCTCTCCCTCCCTCTCTCTCTCTTTCACTCTCTGTTGGAGCAAGCAAAGTCAAAGTGAAAGGGAACCCGGAATCCCTCTTTGAAGCAGAGACAGAGCGAGAGGACGCCCAGAAACACTGGGAAAAACTTAAAGAAAAGACACCAGAGAAGAAGAAATTCGAGTGGAGGTTGAGGGAAGGGGTGTGCATATGTGGGGGGGGTTCCCTCATTCCAAACTCAGCGCTGGGAGGAAACACTACTCTCACCCAGACGGGTAAGTGAAAAAAGAAAGAAAAAAGAAAAGAAAGGGAAAAGATTCCCAGAAAGTAGGGGAGCTGCTGCTGCTGCTGCTGTTGATGGATATCATATGTTACAAGTTAAGGTTGAGAAACTGCTCCCAGATCCTTAATAGGTGGAGAGGAAGAGCAGTCTGTAGGCTGTCGGCAAACTCTCACACAGCCTGAAGTAGTGAAGTTGTGCTCTGATTTTTCTTTCTGTTCAATTTTGTTTTGTTTTGAAGCTGGTGATTGGTCACCTTCAGCTTGTCTCGGATTGCTCTGAGTTTGAATGGTCACTAGCGTGAGCGTCCCCAGCGCTGCGATCGCGTTACAGAGGAGCTGATTCACTGTCACACAGCCGATTTGTTTGACTCTGCTCTGAGGCTGACTTACAGTCGCACAGCCAGGATTAGATGGGAAGCAAAATGTATGGTGTGTGCTATCATCAGTGCTGCGGTAATATACCAGACATAGTCTGTTGAAGGCAACGCTGATATGAAGTCTTGTGATTAAAATAGGTCTTTGTGGTCAATGGGCCATTTTTAAATACAGAAGCACCACTTCCTCTCTGTTTCAGTCACGCTGTGTGTTTGTGCCCCCCCCCCTTCAACTGACACAGATAGCACAGTCCTTTTGCTCTGCAGCAGAAGGCATGAATGAACTGAGCGTCTGGGGTGGGGTGGAGGTGGAAGCGGTGGCGTTGGTGGTGGAGCGGGAGGTGGGGTGTGGATAAAATATCATACAGCATGGACAGCGAGCATGTGGCTTCTTTATGAATGGACATGGCAGGCAGCTGACATGATTGGCTGCAAAGGAGTGACGTCTGATGACTGCAGAGCCGGCACTCTGGAGTCATTCTCCCCTTCGCTGTCGCCGCTGTCCCTCCTGGTTACCACCTCTTAAAGCGCTGCCGCCGCATGTGTGTATATGTGTTGGTCTGTGCAAGACACAGAGAGAGTGTTTTAAGGAGTCGTGTGAATCAGTGCTAGTGGTTGTGGGTGACATGTGTTTGCCTAAGCGGGCTTAGTCACAATCTGAACAGAGGGGTGTGTGTCTTGAAGCAGTGGGCTTTTTTTCTTCTTTTCTTCATCTTCTTTTTTTTTAAAGAGTTGTGGCTCTCTGCCCAGCTGTTGTTCTTCAAATTGTCTCCCACTCTCTCTGACTAACATAATGCTCCTTCCAGCTATCATTACTCTTACTTGTCATGTAATAAGAGGGAAAGTTTCCAGCATTAACACGTAATAATGCTCCCTCATGACTCACTTTCGGGGACGAAGGTTTATTTTGTGACCGTCTACACTTTTAGATTTCCGCTTAAAGAATTTCGACAAAAAAGGAAGTCATGCTATCAATCTGTCGATCTCATCAAGATGATGAGATAATGTAAGAGGCCGTTCTCAGGAAACAAACAGGAAAATAATTTATCAGGGTGACCTCTGTGTGTGTGTGTGGACCATAACCACGTTACCATGCCGGTGCCTGCCAACAGCCAACCCTACAGACGGACATGCACACCCTTTGTTTTACTGCGACACAATAATGGCCACTCCTTGAGCTTACTGCAGTTCCTACACTCCTCCTGTCCCCACTTTAGTTTATGGTTTATCAGGAGGTGTGATAGGGAGACGGCGAGAAAGAGAGGGAGGAGTGGTGATAAGGAATTGTCACGTTGGTGCGCGAGGATCTGTCGGCACTTATCGGGGCAGCGTTTCCGGCGCGAGTGCACGATAGAAAAGAGATTGGCGGCAAGATGCAACGCAGGTATCTTGATGAGGAAGATTAAATTCCCAAAACCAGATTAGCATGGAATCTGCCCTTTTGTCTTATCACCCTGCCTACACGGTGAACCCTGCTCTGTGCTACTTGACAATAAGCAGCTAACCATCTCAGGCCAACCACCTTTCTGCAGCTTCTATAGGCAAACGTAAATGACTTGGTTTTTGGATAATAAGAAGAGGAGAGCACTTTTTTTTTGTCACGTATACAAATCCAGGGCATGTTGTAGCAGTTTCTTACGTTTTATGATTATTATTATGATTATTTAGACGTTGATTAAGATAATTTTCCAGATGTCAAAGCAACATTGAGATTTGGTTACAAAAAAGGCGAGAAATCTACATCTGCATCATACATTTATTTGCTGACTGTATTACTGGCATGAGTAGAGATTTTAGGGGCTATTGGATTACAACCATTTAACAACCAAATAAAAGTGGCTTGAAAAAACAGCAAGGTGAGTCATCTACAAACCTTTCATTTTTTTGTCAAACTGAACCTAATTTTAACCTTGGCAGTGATGCAGCACTGTAAAGCTCAGTCAATCTAACTAAACTGAACTATTCAACAGAATGGTTAAACTTTCAATTTTTAAATAGATTTAAATCTTTTTAAAAGGCCATGACTGGCTGAGCAGATTTAACCCATAAAAAATGAATATATTGACATGTGTTACTTTTTTTGACATAATGTAGAGATGCAGAGCTAATACCAATTAGTTTATTTTTATATTACTTTTATTTGGTTATTAACTAGTGGAAATAAAATATATACAAATAAAGGTTTATGGTCAAAGATAAACATGCAGGAATTTTTTTAATACGAAATATTTATTCTTTGTGAGTTTTAAATGGAAGAATTCTTTTTTTAATGTACTGAAAAGGACCTCAAGCAAGCAGGTTAGGTTAATTAGAAAAGTGTCATCCTGACAAACTGCTGTGGAATGGTCACATATCCACACGGTAGTGATAAAAGCAGCTTTTCTGTTTATTCCACCACACTCAATTTGACAACAAAAGGATATAACGGCTACACTTAATGTCAGGAACAATGTGCTCGTGACGTGGAGTGGAGGGGGCAAACGTGGACCGCATAATGACAGGTGGCAGATGGCTGGAGGAACTTAGGACTTAAGTCACCTGTGGCAGGCTTTACTTTGAACTGCATTCATAGCGGCTGGCGTCGGGAAGTGAGGCGTTGTGACATACCATAGTTATTCCAACGCTGACAGGAGTTATGTAACTGAAACTGGGTTAAGCGGCGCAAGAACAATCTTAACTATGACTTGACTCATTTCTCCTTTTTCTTTTCCCTACTTTCCTTTTCGCATGACTTGTCTTTGTTTATACATCAACAGCTCACTTACACAAGTCTGTCATTCACAGGCAGATTGTAGTGTTAAGAGCTTAGCTAGATAACTTAGATGTCGCAGGGCTCAAAGCACTGTGTGTGCATGCACAACAGAAAAAGCCCGTTAGAGATTCTGTGTGTTTGCATACGTCTTGTGTGCATTTCTTTTGTGTGTGTGTGTGTGTGTGTGTTCAAGAACGTTCCAACGTGTACTAACCACACACACCTGGCCTGGTTCCTCCTTTGCACATATATGGGCAAAGCTTCCCCTACCTGGGCCTCACTGAATTCCAATAAGTTGCAATGTGAGTGTGCGTGCGTGTGTGCGCGAGAAAGAGGCTGTAGAGACGGATGCACGTCATGGAAAACCAGGATCAATGGGCAAGGCCCGCAGAGCTGCGTTTTTAAGGTGTTCCTTTTGTTTTCCAAAGGTAATCAGTTAGCACAATGACTCAGCTTGGCTGATTATTCAAAGTGGCTTCAGTAGGACGACGTCAAGAAGGAACTGTGGCCATGTTGCTATTAGACAAGCTGCATACAACACTCAAGAGAGCAGAATGAAATCCCTGTGTACTCTTGATTAAAAGAAGACACACAGTGGGCTCAACAGTTTTCCCAACAACAACATCCAGACTTTCTGATTATTTGCTAAAAATCAAACTTTCCACAACTGACTTATCTACTTTCAGTCTCTTTGGGCTATTTGTCAAGACGTGCGCTAGTATTCAGGGTGGAGGTAGTGAAGGTATCAGTAGCCGGGTTGTGCCTCTTGCAGACAGAGCTTACATTATTACATTATAGCCTCTGCTTTGCCTTATGTTGGCACTAATGAAGCAGATTTATGGCTATGTGTGCCAGGGTTCAGCGCTGGTCCTGTTTAAACCCTGTGACCCGACAAAGCAAAGTACCCTCACACTGATTTTGGACAATGGGACACCTTTCATCCATTCCATTCCTTCTCTATACTTTTTTCCTTTTCCCTTCCTTTCCTTTCGGCTCCCTTCTTTCTGTGCTCCCTGCACATTTGCCAAACCTTCATAAAGCAGCTCGAGGAGGTAGTTAGCTTTCCTTGGTCATCTCGCCAGGTCTTTCCCATCAGTCCAGCCCCCTCGAAGAGCTTGCAGACATCCCTCTCTGTAGGCCGGGGGGCTGAGCCTGGGTTTGGGGTACAAGCTGTATATTTGAGGCTGGGGCTCCCTCTGGAGAGGTTCTTTGGCTGTTCAGTCTAAAGGTCTGGATTCAGTGTGTAACTCGACCGACAGCCACCTAGCAGCACTCAAAGGAACCATTTGGGATAGCTTTACAAGTAAAGGCCTGTTTTATCTTTACAATTTATAATAAGGATAAAAAGTGAGAGGGAGGGAAAGGAAAGGGTGGCGGGGAAAGTGACTTTAGCAGCGTGGATACAGGATAGCAATATTCTGGAACAGGGAATGACTTTGGATGGCGAACAGAGGTAACAGCAAGCTTCCATAACCTCTGCCGCCACCGAATATGAGCTACTGGCTTCCTCTCTTTGGTTGGAAGCTCTCACTCCCCCCATCATAACCAATTAGACTGTCAGGCTGGGGTATATTGAAATCTGGGGAGCTGAGAACTAATATCTGATTGGCAGCAGGCCTCATGGAACGGCTGCTTAATTGGTGGCAAGCAGTTGGTGAGCACTGCATTTCAGGCTCGTCTCATCTTGTAGTCTAAGCATCTCTTTGTGTGAGTGAAAGCAAAGTGATTGGTGCAATGTTCACTTTGTTAACCCAGCGAAATTGCCGAGGCTGTATGGGAACAAGCTAAGTATGAACTTCTTCACACTCACCAGGTTGTCAGCAGTCTGTTTGGGGTAGAGTTACACTAAAGTTCGAATGATGGATTTTCACCTATTTTGGCATACGCAGATGGAATAATAACAGATGGAGTAGAGGGCTGAAATCCATGTAGGAGACTTTTGAAAAACAAAAACTAGTTTCTGAAATCGTGTGCATCTGCTGTGCAGCTAAAAGCAACCTAGAACCCTTAATGCTCAATGGTTTGCGGGCGACCTGGTGGACGTTAAAAGATTAATTGGACTGTTTTTGTTTGTTTTTTTGCTTTATTTAAAATTTTAATCTAAACTCTTGAATTTTAGTCTGTCAGTGTCCACCAATTCTCTTCTAGCACTGACAGCTTCAGTGAGAAAAAGTAAAATATGTGCTTGCGCTTCTAAAGTCCAATTTTCTCTACCATCAATTTTTCTATCCAAATCTTAGTATTCAAAAATAAACTGATACAGTTCCAGGCTGCTTTTTTTTCTGGATTTGTTTTTTTGTTTTTGTTGGAAGAGCAACTGTAGATAATAAGCCCAGCGCTGGAACAGTAGGGGACTTTAAAGATGGAGTGCTGGACGTATTGCACACGCACACACGAGCAGAAAGAGCAAGAGAGAGAGAGCGAGGGAGGGAATGCATCCACACCCAGCTCACACATCCTACACACCCACCCACACACACATGCCCACACATACTTGAGCAACAGCACGAGCACATGCACACTACCAGTGAACCAGTGTCGCTCACTGTAGAACTGCAACTCTCGTGCTTGCACAAAATACACACACATACTTGTACAGTGGTCACCCCCTACTTTGAGGCTAAAGCAGGGTAATGATTCAGTTCCTCTTTGTGTGTGTGTGTGTGTGTGTGTGTGTGTGTGTGTGTGTGTGTGTGTGTGTGTGTGTGTGTGTGTGTGTGTGTGTGTGTACTACATGGTGTATATGTGAACACATTTGCCACTTTGTGAATGTGTTTCGAGCGTGTGTGTGTCTGTGTGTGAATGTGGATGTGGTAAAGGCCCAGTCATCTTCAAGGCAGCTAAGACGAAAGCCACATCAACTGCCATATACCACACTCTAGGAATAGAATAGGCCAGCGCAGGCAGGAATGGAATGGCACGCCTGGCCTCGCCCCTCCTCGAACCACCTCACCCATCCCCAGGCCTCCTAGCGCTCACCCCCTCTTCCACTAGTCCAAATCGCCCTTGTCGCTTGGGTTGCTTGCGTTTCCCCACTTCATCTTGCAGTTTTGTAGCACTCCGCATCACTGCTCATTTCACTCCTCTCTAGAGGAAGAACTACAGACGCATGCTCGCTTTCCTGGATTTCCTGGCTAGTATTAAGCATCAGATTGTCCAGCTGCTTTTATTTCAGTCCAGCTCCTCAAACGCCGTAGCATCTGAGTATGCACAAGACGTGTGTTTAAAAACCGAGAGCTGGTGTCGCTTCGATGAAAACCCCGATTAATCTGGCTTATCTGAGATGGTGTTTCACTTCCTCTGTTGTCTCTGTGTGCCTTCACCCTCTGTCCTCCTAAGCATGTCCATATCGCATCAACTCAATGTGTTGCTTTCAATTGAAAAATTGAAAAAGCTGATTGGCTTATGTACATTTGACCTCTCTGCCTAGCAGCAGTGGCAGCATCACCAAAGTGTGGAAAAAAAGGGAAGCGATAACACATAGACCTTATCACTTTGCCTCTTAGCCCAGTGAACTCACTGAGCCTCACCAGTCTGGACCTGTTGACACTGCACTAGCACAGCTTTAACACACACCTGTCCTTATTTTATGCTAAACGACATCTTTTGTTATATTTGTTGTTGTTTTTTACATCTCAAAATTAGCATCTGAAGTCTTAAGTATCACTTTCCTTTTTTTTCCAGGTTTGCTGATTTTGCATGGATTGTCGCAGATAAATGACCGCGAGCCATTCCCACAAGAGGTAAGAAATTCATTCTTTTAAAAAAAAATCTGCATCAAACACTGTCTTCGCCACTGTCCCCTCCTCTCTCAGCTTCTTTGCCACTATTGTCAAAAGAACAGAGCCCTAGGCCACTTCCCCTTCTCCCTACCTCAAATCCCTCAGTGCAGGGAGCCCAAACAGTATTAGCACTTTAAACCTTAGGCTCACAGGTAAGTTCAGTTGGGGAGCTGTCAGAGAAATTTCTCTTATACGGTAAGATGAGACAAACGATATGACATAGTTGGCATGGTGAAAAAAAATGAGGTGCTGAAACGAGGAAAAGTAAGATGGGGGGAAATGTAAAGACGCATATGACAGAAAGAGCATTTACGGTGACAGAACGCTGGAATGCAAGGAAGGAGGAGGAAAGAGGGGCAGAGCAGAGAGAGGGGGAGAGAGAAGCCAGCACATTTCCCTTAATAAAAAGAAAGTGGAGTCAAGTGACCATCAGCTGGTCAGAGAATGTTTGATCAATATAGTCATGAGGCCTCAGGTATGCAGAGCGAAATGAAGGGAGAAAGATTGGCCCCGCTGTCTCCTTCCAGGTTACCCATCTCCTCCAATCACATGTATCTAGGTTGCAGTTTTATGAAGACTGAGTTAGCGCTCTCTTTATGCGTAGGGCTCAGCGTTGGGTCAGCATGGCGGTGGCTCTGTCTGTCATGCCTCAGGGCTAATGGGAAAGAATGACAGGAATCTGCAACTGATAATGCCATGCTTGGAGATGTTCGTCAGCAGATTATCTCCTATATCCTTCCCCACCCTCGGGCTCCTCATTTTCTCCCCCTTGATCTCGTCTCTGCAGTTTGCCCCCTGTGCTCTTTGCTTTGCCTCTACATATTTGCATCTTGCACTCACACCTTCTCCTTCTTTCTTATTTTCCTTTTGTTGTTTTACATAATTGGTCTGTCCCTGAGATCTGTATGTGTTCATAATGGACCTATTTTCTGTTTCTCTTCACTCTTTCTTCAGATGGGGTCCAGAGTCTCCCCACCCAGACACGACTAAACCGGCCAGCCTTCGCAGTTCACGCCTCTCTAGCTGCTGTCAGTTGCTCAGTAGGCAGTGTAGATCCTGTGTAGCAATCAGCAGCTACATCTGGCTACTGGGTCTCTGACAGTTCTGCCTACTTCCCAGTCAAGCTTGCTCGTTCCTCTTCCTATTGGCTAAGTGACACATTCCAGTCCCCGCATTGGCTGCGATGTCAGGGGGGCTCCATCCTGTGACCCCACAGACAGGATGTTCTCTGTGTCACAACTCCACAAGGGCCCCTTGTCAAGGCTTTTTTGTGTTGGTTTTTTTTCTTCACTCCTTCCTCCTCTGTCATTCTTCTTTAAATTCTCACTCATTTCGCCTTCTCTCCTTGGCCTCTGCAAGATTCTCTTAATATGAAATGTCCTTGGTTGTAAATATTAAAGTTCTGTGAGAGAAATTTAAAGGAGCGTATTTTTCCAAAGGAAAAGCAGCAACGTGTATTTGAAAAGCCCTGGGAGAGACCTTTGCTTTCGTCCTGAACCTGGCATACAATGTAGATTTCTGTGTGGTTCAATTCTACAGCTACATTGTCTGCTGGGTTTCTGGCAAGCAATATAAGCAGCTCTTATATAATCCCACGGGCGCTCGAAAAGGTAAGCATTCATCTGTTCTGTCAATGTGGCTCAAATGCCTGACCCTGACAATTCAATAAAGAGAAAATATTTCACATTAATACTGCTGAGTGACTGTCGTTTGTCAAGCTGAAAATCACATTTGAAGAAAGAAAGAAATCTCCAAATCTACTAAATCTAAATTGATTCAGTGTTGCTTTTGTGTCCCAGGAGTTAACCCCAAGCAAGAGATGCCAGGAATATTCTAGTAACTCAGCACAAAGCTGGGCTGTTGTCTGTCAGGAGCTTGTCAGGCTGCTGTCAGACCGGCTCCTTATTAATGGGGCAGCACTGTCTCCCCTGCAGCCAACACACACACACAGTACAAAAAAAGCACACACCCGCACACACACCTGGGCTTATACCAAACCTTCACACAGTGCTTTCAGAAGACATCCCTACCTGTGAAAGTCTGCAAACCCCAAAAGCAACTTCTACATATGTTTTTACTTCACAAACGATTTTAATTTGAAAAAAACAAAACCAGAAGAAATGCAGTCAAACTGTAATTTGACAAATTCTGCTGGCAACTTCTTTCCACACACACTAACTAGACTGATACCTACATGAATAAAGCAGCAGGCAGCCGGCTTTGAAAACACGTTACGGCACCGAGCCTTACAAGAAACCGAAAAAAAGGGATGGGAGGGGGGCACGATTCTACTTTTAATGTGTGTGTTCAGCAGGGATCGGCAGCAGCGTCTTTGTCCTGTTGCAGCCCTCCAGCAACGCTCCGGCAATACAGTTGAAAATATAATAAGTCTCCACAGCTAAGAAAAGAAACCGAGGCAAAGCTCCCTCGCAACAGCGGGTCTTTTGAATAACAGTGTTATTTCTTTTATAATCAAATCAAAGACAAATATAGAGTGAAGGTTTTGTGCCTTACTTTTTCCACAGCTCCAAGGTTCAAGTAGAGCTGATATGAGTGAGGCTGAAATGATTCGCTTCATTAAGCAACCGAGGGAAAAAAGTTCAGTCATTTATCAATTTTGTTTGTTTTTTTGCTAATCGAATATGACTCTGGGCTTTGGTGAGGGATATTCTATACGAGCTGCACTGACAGTGACCATGAGCGCATGTGCCTTCTTCCTCTCCGTGTATGTCTGCGTGTTTTCTATCTTTATAAACTGAGTTTTCAGCTGTCATTCGAACAAATCAATAAATAATAAATTCTACAGACAAAATTATTTGTTGAGTGTAAAATTACCTACACTAGATCCTCCTATCACTGCAAGTTTAAAAAAAAAAAAGGGGGTAGCTGAGTGATGCTGTTTCATTTATACCAAACTAACACATGAGCTGCAATACATAATACAGGATAAGAACCTCTCCAGCTGAGTCTGGCATATTTCACTAATCAAAACCCTGTCCCCGTGCAACAGGACACAAAGATTTATTTGCTGCTTGTAAATAACGCTCCCACCATTTATGATTTTACATGAAAGCAGCGCTCGCATCTTTTGGGGAAACAACAATGAGCAAATTCTGCGCTCAAAAGACTGTTTGAAAGGCATTCTACTGATCTGACTGTACATGCTGTACAATAGATTTTTCAGTGTACACACAGGCGGGCATGTCAGCATTGTGTTAAAAGGGAAAACGTGAAGGAACTCTTTATGTAAAAGCCTTTCAGTGGTAATGGTTTAAAGAAGTGAACCGGCGCCATTCATGTGTCAGCTTGAAAAGATTTGCATAAAGTCTGTGCAAGTAAACAAAGGAGTTGAGAAAATGGTGATTATATATTCGTGTGGAAAATTACATTTTTCAGACAGTGATTGTTATGAAATAGAAGCCGAGCTGACAGTTGATGAAACAAGCATGCTAATGCAAAAGATATGACCTCATAAATGTGGCCTTATAGGACAAAAAAAACATAACACCTGGAACCCCTTCGGGTGTAATTATAATAGATTTGCATTTACATCCCCCACACTGAATCACTCGTCTCATTTCCATCATCAATACAGGTCTTGTCAGTCTCTCGCTACTCAAGCCCTCAAGTTCAACTTTACCAACTCTGTTTTTGTGACAGCGAGCTGAGCGACTCCATCGGGACCCACTATGAGAATCCCAACAATGCAAGTGGTTGCTAATGGCCTGTAATGGGAGGGGTGCGTGGGCGGTTTATTGTTGCTTTGATAAGCTGTCGATGACGTGCGTGGTGTGAGGACAGTCAGAATGCAAAACAACAGAATGCTGAGAAAAAATGACTGATGATGATGGCGATAAGGGGAGGGGGAAAAAATCTGTGGGAAAATGAAAGAGAGATGAGGCCATCTGTCGTCCTCCATCGCACATTTAAACACTTTCAAGGAGGACAGGGTAAAAGGTGAAGGTGCTGTTATCTGAAGGTGAGTTAAACGTACACTCCCTCTCTTGTTTGCGTCACTGCTGTAATAAGTCATCCGAGCCCTTCTCAATGACCTCTACAGCAGGGCTTTCCCCATCAGTAAGCCTCCAGAGGGAGATTTACGTGACGTGGTTTACAGTGGTCACAAGATGTTTATGGTTTCGTAAGATACAGTTAACTGGCTTTTCTCTTGAACAACAGTCATTAAATTGATGCCGCTTTCATGTTCAGGCTTTTTAATAGTGATAACTATGACAGACCAGCGACCTGCCCAGAGTGAACCCCACCCCTCGCCCTGTGACACCTTTTGCAAGCCCCTTTCTTGCAAAACGAGGGACGGATAGACCCTACAGATAGTGTTCCATGATTTTTCTGTACCTTCCAAGACATAAAGAAATATTTTAATTCTTTACAAGTCCGCAGCAATGGTTCAATATGTTTAGATGCAAAATCATCTTTTTATTGTGGGTTCAATACCTGACAATATAAAACCTCTTGAGGTTACTCAAGTTGTTGTGATTTGCCGCCATATAAATAAAACTGAATTGAATTGAACTGATATGAGCTGAAGTGAAAAAACACCAAAGTAAGAGAGTATGTGTATTCTTAGTGTTTTGAAGGGTACGCCCCTAATAGAGTGCTGTAGGCCAACTCACAAGTTAGCATTGCCCTGAGATCCCTCAACAAAAACCTGATGTGATATTTCAAAAATGCTTTTTTCATTAAGTCTGCAAAAAAATAAGTCTACAGCGTACATGTTAATCTGTAGAAACGGATGTATTTTTGAATTCTGAAGTGTAAATGCAACTGCCAAAGCTAAATTAATGTTGTGCCATAAACAAACAACACCATGGTCATAGTTTTTTAGCGTCACCACCACAAAACTTTGGACCATGGTTTTTAGCAAATGCCTTGTCTGAGACATGGAAAAACTTCAAAATTTAGAAGTGAAGTATTTATCGATGTTTTTATACGCTGTAGAAAAAAAAGCTAAAACTTGGGTTAATCACAGACCTTATTGCAGACATCTAATGAACACCCATGCAAAAAAAGAAACACTGAGACAAGTGAACTGGTGGTGCAAAATGCTACATCATCTCTGTGTTTTAGGACTCATTGCTGCAGCATTCTAGATAAAACAACAGTCAATAAGAAGAGTCTCGATTGGTTGGTTTGTACCAGGAAAGTGAGTCAGTTATGGACAGACGTTATCACTTTACAAATGTCCCTGCAGCCAATAGATAGTAATAACATATGTTATGAAGAACGGTCCAAGTTCATTTTAGGGTTTCAAAGGAGCTTCTTATTACAAAAACGTACTCCTTAATGGTTATTGTGTAACAGTTATGGGATCTTCACTAACAAAAAGTTTATATCTAACGTGTGGTAACCCATCTTACCACCTGACCTTCGCGTACTGTTGTTTTGTTGAATGGACACCATGTCACAGTGGCACACTTTGGTTCTTTGTTATGTACAATGAATGAAACACCTGTTGACATTGTGCATGTGAGTTTCACTTCAATAAAAAAAAAACAGTGCCCTAAAGAGAGGCGAAGTGAAAATAAAACTTCTGGATTCTGTTCCAGAAGTGAGAAAACTTCATTCAAAATGCCACTGACAGGTTTAACAATGCAAATGGAACAGAGCCTTTCTGAGCACTACGTCACGAAACGCACTGTATGTGTTTGAAAAATGATCTCATATTGTTTAGTAACCAAGCATCATTTTCTATAAGCCACAGACATTCCCAGAGTCGATTTTGAGGTTTGACAAAGAAGAGTCTGTAGTTAATTCAGACTAACTGGGAAAACAGGGGTCTGAACACTCTTACCAGAGATTATCCGGTTATGAGTTTAAAGAATATAAATGAATTCAAGCTGAAATGAACTAAGTTCTTAAAGGAGGTCTTGTTTTTTTCTTTTTCCTACTCACAAAGATATTGTTTTATTTAAGATGGCAAAGGTTTCATTACCTTAGAGAGAAAGCCTTTTAGTGGATGTGAATATGTACAGTACATGATTTATTTATTTTTCCAGAAAGACTGATGACAGAAATTCAGAAGCTCGTGGAATAGGGCTTACCCGGGAATTGGCAGCTAGTAGCTGGAAATGGGTTTCACATTCAAAAGTTTATCTTGTTATTTGTGATCAAGGTGAATGGCTATGATCCAGGAAACTGGAAAGATAAGAGGAAGCAGAAGAAGAACTAAAGCAAATTGTTCTATAAGTGGATTTTTGTCAGATAGAGGTGACAGTTTGAGATATAAACTCATAACCTCATGCACATCCCTGGAAAAGCGCTGTCCCTGCACTGAACTTTAGAGACGGAGGTAATTCTAGAAACACTTCTCGTATATTTAAGAGGTCAATTTCCTTCGAACATGCATTCCAGCAAAGTCATTTCCAGTGCCGCAGAGACTTATTCGGGCTCTCTTTATTTTATTGTAATGTAATTATAAGCAAGGTTAAAAGATTAAAAAACCTAAATTTCCTTTCCTGTTTTACGGTCTATAATAAATCAACACTCCACTTGAACTGTGTCACAGTGGCTGGCAGAGGCAGGACCCAAACGCAGGACGCGCAAAAACGAGGATTAAACTGAAAGCTGGTTTAATAAAGCTAAAATGAAATGCAAAATAACATGAATGACAAAACTAGGAAAATCAAACCTTTGACACAGTGAGGAACACAGACTGCAAGGGAGGAGGACTAAACCACGAGGGGGGGGAGGCAACAGGGAACAGAGGGAAACTGAGGAGATAAATACACACAAGGGGTAATGAGAGAACGGTCCACAGGTGGAAACACAGATGATACTAATCTAGGCAAATGAGTTAAAGGAAGCAAAAGTGAATATGTTACACACGAGGCAGGAAACTATCAAAGTAAAACAGGAAGTAAGATAACTGTGGAGACAAAGACTACAACACACAGGCTTTGCACTAGGGAGAAACAGACATGGGGACAAGACAGACTGGGGAGACAAAGAAATGAAACCGAGAGAACAGAGAAACTAGGAATAAAGAACACAAACAAATGACTGAGACTCAATCACAAAACTCATGGTAACCTAGAAAATAGCATTCAGCAACCAGACATTATTGTCTCCTCCTTTCAAGTCCAGACAAAAACTCAAAACCACGACAGAGCTGAATTTTTGTAAATGTTACAGTATCACCACCTCTCAATAGAACAGAGTTACTTCTTTGTATGTCTGGTAGAGGGTCTGTAAAATTGCTTATTATCCAATTATCCAATTGGTTTTATAAAGATATTCAATAAAAATACAGAAAAACATGTAGAAAAATTAACACTTCGCATTCCATTTGAGCATCTATAGGACACAGAGCTTCTGGACTTTTACTCAAGCTTTCCTGACTTAAGTAAAATATTAAATGACAGCCTTAATGAAGAATGAAGAAATGAATGCCTTAATGAAGAAACACACAAAATGACCACATAATCAAAGTAAGTGGCTATGTCTTCATTGGCAGTTAAAGTTGCTAGTTAATCAGATTCAGATTCAGAAGAACCTAAACTGGCTCCTTAACATATAGCTGCAGTGGTCATACACTGAGCTCTCACAGAGGTCCTCACCCAGTATTCAAGGGTCTGTCCAGCCACCAAATAATTAGTAAATAATTAATTGGAGCAATTCATCTCTGTTTTTCCCTAAAACAAGCAACACATTTTTCAACAAAGCGCACATATTTCTAAAATTATTCATAAAACATGCATCTGTGAAAGAGGTTATTATAAAAGAATTTGCAAACACAGAAAAGGACAGGAATCTCATTATCCTTCACAGCTATTCAAAAAAAAATTCTCTGCTGGTTTCAGTCGACGGTCGATTAACAACAAAAGGGAAAAATACACCAAAATACACAGGAAACATAAACTAGTTATAAATGATGGACTGCCACTTCTGAAAAAGTGAAGCTAGGTATCAGGACATTTGATCTGTGATCCAATTAAACACCTTTCTGATGAGTTCATGATCTCGATCATTAGATTCAGTCATATGGAAGACGCGTGTATTCATTTTGTAATTTATGGTTCCCATCGGAACCAAAAAGATGATGAAACAGAATATGCTTTTCACCATCATTTGTGCAAATGAATTGTATATAAATAACATGAATTTCAAATAACATGTGCTTTCTGAGAGGGTTATGGTAATTGGCAGCCTTGGAGTCATATGGATGAGTTCAGGAAAGGTAACAGTTTATGTGATATAATCCTGAACACCACAAAAAACCCAAGAAACAAATGTGACAAGAAAATAGCTTGATGTACAGACAAAAATGGAGGCTTAAAGTCAAATATGAAAATAACTCAGGGTCTGCCACATCTGCATCTAAATACCTATCTTACATACACTTAGACAACCACTACAACAGGTCAGTGTCTTTGATTGTGTTTCCTAATGACGCACACTGAATCATGACATTTACGTAAAACCTTAACCAAACCTGTGACTAACCATCACTTGCAACATGATAGTCCAGGTCATGGGCTGACGAGACCAGTAATTACAGCAGCGTAATGTAGGCTTTACATAATGTGCCATTCGCTACTTAGGTTTGACCACAGCTCACCAGAATTTCAAAAGGTGGGTGAGTAAGGCAAACAACTACATGTTCATCGCTCTGTTATCAAATATCAAACTTGGTGAGTCAGGCTGATGAGAACCCTACCACTGAGTCTGGCATGAAAGCATCTCAGCAGACTAACCCTAACCCAGACACAAGACACAGAACAGCCGCATCTTCACACACAAAAAATCTGCACACAAAATCATACAAGTAGCTGTTGTATTGCTGCTGTCTTGTTATCCCTAATAGAAGATCTTATGTTTGCACTTCTTTAGATTAAAGACCATCAAGAAGCTTGATGAATGATATTTTCTTCTGTTCTGACTACATATTTTTGAAAGGGCATAAAGCTGGAAAGTTATGTGAAGAATCATCCACTTTGTGCCAATGTGAATGCTAGAGAAAAGAATCTAGAAATCCTGTGTTTGTGACATTATTACTACTTTGCAGTGTGTATAAAAATATCCACATCACTTGCAGTTTTACAAAGCAATTATAAAATAGAAACATACTGTAGTCAGTCAGCAACATATAAGATTTCAGGGCTGCTATCTCTCCTGTACATTATGGGATCCTCCAGAAATAAAGTAAAAAAAACCAAAACTCAATAAATACACTTCATTAATTATTTCAGATTGTTCGGCTAGTACTGCACGATGATGGTATCTTCCAAACTAAGCCTAAATGTGCTTTTGATCAACGAGGAAGACAAATGAGGCTGATTTTTATACTCTTAGCATATCATAGTTTGCACAGTAAAACTCCAACTTTTGATTGTGACTCTTGGAATGGTTGAAAATTAAATTTAGTTGCAGCTTTGAAACAGGTGTCACAGTCTTCCCCAGACTGTGTGGGAGTGAGAAGGAGAACCCAAATGCAGAACACAAGAGAAGAAGGAACTACGTTTAAACAAAAAGTGAGTCGTTTGTTGTTCGAAAAACATGAATACAAAAAAAGGGCCAAAATGAATGGCAAAAACTAAAACTAAAACCTAAACTGGGAAAAACTAGACTATGATTACTATGAAAAGACATGAGCATGATTCAGAGCAGGAGCATGCGGGAAACTGTGGGAAAACACATTAACATGAAACATGAGCATGACCTGAACTGAATCATGAAGGACCTGAACGTTTGACGTAACATGAAGGGATGAAAACAGACGTCCTGACGAAGACTGAATGAAACACACAGCCTAAATACGCATAGGAGGTGTGGAAACTCAGGGGAAGTGGAAACACATGGAGAAACAGCTGACACAAATGAGCATAACGGTGTCACAGGGGAAGAGTAAACTAAACACGCCGAACAAAGAAGCACGAGACTTTCAAAATAAAACACAGGCTTGACAACAAGAAAAACGCAGACAAGATATAATGACAGGTAACACAGAACACCTAGGTGATACATAGACTAAACTAAAATTCAAAGCCAACTAATTATAATCCAAGAATTGTACATTATCCTCAAAATATAACGAAAGAGATCAAAACCAACTAAAAGTGCTGGGTCACAGACCCAGCCCCTGACAACAGCTTTCATTTCATGTCCAAATCTCTCTATTTAAGAAGTTATGAGGGCTCAACAATGCTTCTAAAATAAGGTGACTTAAAAAGCATCAAATTTAAACCCTCTTCTATGTACTTTCATGAGCTGTGACTGTAATTTATTGCTTTACTTTTTTCTTAAAATAATTTAAAATGGTACATTTTCATTTTCTCTGTTTGAATATTTGGTATGTTTTCTGTGTTGTATTGTGAATAAAATACGGATTTCTAAGATTTGCATATTGTTGCATTCTGATTTTATTTACATTTTGCACTGCGTTCCATCTTTTTCAGAATTGGGGTTGTATATCATATTTCATATAAAACGCCACACTTTTGAAGAGGAAAAAGCCTCGACAGAACCAAAGACAGAAAATCTGGAAACTTTATAGGACTTTATATTGTACAGTTTTCCTCCAGGGCAACTGTGTATTCCACTCATTAAATGTGGAATGAGTGTGTTTTGTATATAAAACAACAGAGTATAGAATTTTTCTTCACTTGAAATTAAAATAGCACCAGGGAAAAAGTTACTTACTCGCGGCTCTGGTTCTACTGTACCTTTGATTCACACGTCGTGCCTCAAACCAACCAATCATCATTTCTCATGACTCATGTGTCAACCTAATCCCCTAAAGACAACTCAGTTGGAGTTACTGCAGGGAAGGACATAACTTCATAGAATTCCTGTTTAGTCTTTTCAAAGTAAAAGCCTCCTAGAGCATCACACATGTAGTCATGTCATTTTACTATCTTGTCTGTGGTTCAGACCTCTGTGCCCTCATAGCTGGTTACTACTATACAAAGAGCCATTGGAAAAAGAGAAAATATGCAGTGAGTGGCAGTTTTCTGGCTAAAAATCCCTTGTTGATGGCAGTGGTCAGAGAAGAAGGTTCACTGAAGTCTTCTTAAAGATTGGAGTCCCTTCATCAGTCTTCATCATGCAGGTGACTCAACGGCAAACACAGTAGCCTCAGTAGGTGACCTTTAGGTGTTTGTGGGTGCGACAAGTCACAGGTGGAGAGTCAGTGAATAACATTCTGTCAGAAGCCTTTATATCTCTCGCATCAAATCCCTAAGGAAATGTGTGATAGCATTCTGGTTAGTTTTCATCTTGCGGGAAACCCTGACCTTGCAAATCATGCGGCACACTCCCTGTCATGTCAGACAGATGGACAGGCAGGCAGCTGACCTCGCACCATCACAGTATGTGACGTTATGGGCTAGAGGATCAGCTAGTGTCAGGGGGAGACCTGACAGCAAGGGGACAGCATTGTCAAATAAGGGTGTGAATTCTCCAACGATCAATCTTTTGGCTAAAGGTCTGCTTTTCACAGCACGAGAGACAAGTAAAGATCAGGCAGCTGAGAATATGACAGGTCGTTGAAAGTGTCTTTCTCTCTCATTGTGTGTATGTGTGTGCATGCTGACATGCAGAAGTTGTTGTTCAGGTAATGACATTGTAAGTATGGACAGCCACTATGATTGACACATAGTAACAGATTTTAGTGCTGAGAGGGTTCAAGGTGCTGTTGTTTACTATCCTTTTTTTTTAACTCCTTGATTGCATTCCAGTTAATACTTTACAAGCTTTTACGCTGCATACTTTTATTCATCCTAGCAGTTTGCAGGCCTAGACTTATCACTGGAGGTGTCGGGAGAATCTTTCTGAAGGGTTAAATATCAAAAATAAGAAATCTTAATAATCAAAAGAGAGAACTCTTACCTACTTTTAATTGAAATATACAGCTTTCAGTCAGTGCCCACCTGATCTAATGTGATCTATGTGAAATAGAAACAAAAAAGGCAAAAATCTGTTTCTACACAGACACAGACTGTCCTGTCTTGTTTTGTTTTCATTACAGTCGACGTGACTTTAAATCTGTTGCATTTCAAATGGAAATTTTTTGTGCATGCACTATGTTGTCGAGACTTCTTTGGAGCTTTAACCTAACCAAACAAAGAATGGCAACAAAAATAGCTAAACACACACATATCAGGAGTCAAAGAAAGAAAAATCACTAGATCATAGGTAGGTGGGATTTGAACAACGGCAGATCATTGTGTGAAAGTTTCCACCACCATGCCAACCTGTAAATCCTGATTTTTTTTATTCGTTAAAGCTGGAAAAACCCTGGTTTGAGTGCATGGACACAAACAGATAACAAGAGAAACCAAGTGGAAATGTGAATCAAAAACAAACATGAATCAACAGATTCAATTTCATGAATAATTCAAGAACTGCTTTGAGACTTTGTTGCAATGCCATATGTACAACAAACAGTCTCAAATAATATACTTATGAGTCATTATTGCTGCTGCCTTCACTGAATAGCATTTAGCTGTTTCTTATAACTGAAGAAAGTTGTCTGTTTTTAGCAGTTTTGGATGCTCAGTATATATCTTGGTCATTTAGCTTTCTGGTCCAGACTAAATATTTCAACACGTGTTAGGTGTATTGGCATTACTTTGTGCCTGTCATAAATTAAAGAAACACAGGGTTTGGCTCTTTGGCTTCTGTACCTCTCTTCAAAGTGGAGTGGCAGCCCATGGAAGCGTCTTTGTTGGTGAGAAGGATAAAAAACTGACAATTATTCAGACTAGGGTTGTGATGAAACTCAAATTATTAAGAATAAATCAGTCCCATGGTATTAGTCATTCTGGATGACTTGCAGTAAATGCACTTGCAAAACAAAATTAAACTATGCACAAACTCAGCCATTTTTACCTTTTGCAGAACCTTCCAGTTAACAAGGGTGGACCATTTGTTGGTCACGTTAAGGCCCAAAGGCTCATATTTTGACTCACCTACTTTAGACACACCAGCAGAAGAATGTTTGAAGATACATGGAAAATATCTTCATATCTCTGGGATGGAGTTGACCAAAATTGTGATATTCCTGTTGCCCAGAGGATGAATCTTACTGCCTTTTTTGATCCACTGGTAACAAATAAAACATCTGTTGGGAAAAAAGATGAATTACCACTTATCTTAAATTCACACTCAGCTCATGGTGATACTAATTATATTCTTAAGCTAAGAATTTGGTGAAAGATCTAAAATAAAAATAATAAATATCAGGTACAAATGACTGATTCACTAATGTGAACTCTGATGTCCAAGCACAACACATCCCCAAATAAGTGATTAATAATTATTAGCATAAGTCTGTACATTGTGTTTTTTTATTATCATTACTATTATTATGGGCAACACGGTAGTTAGCACTGTTGCCTCACAGCAAGAAGGTCCTGAAGTCAATTCCACCATCAGGCTGGGGTCGTTCTGTGTGAAGCTTGCATGTTTTCCCCGTATCTGGCTTCCTCTTACAGTCCAAAGACATGCAGTTAGTGGGTATAGGTTAATTGGAAACTCTAAATTGCCCATAGGTGGCAGAAAGGTTCAGGAAATCTATCACTGTCATCATACAGAAGTGAGCTTCACTGACTCATCACATCCTGCAGTTAGAAAGCCTTGCAATGAAGGGATTTAAAAAAACTTGCAACTGATGGAGCAGTTGCTGCGGCCATACTCCATTGTAAAAAAACCAACCCTAAGCAGATTCTTATTCAATGCATGATTCACACACTAGTCATGGTCCATGATGCATAAAACACATCAGACATATTCATTTAGTCTGCTGCCAGTCTCAGTAAATGCAATAGCAGAAATTTGCACACTGGAGAGTTATTGTAATTTTGTGTTTTCTAATTGTTTTTTATTCTAATTTCATTTTGACTTTTAGATTTCAATTCATTTTAATTTTGGTTAGTTTTGGTAGATTTAGTTTTACGTTTAGTTTTAGTTTAGTTTTATAAGTTTCAGTGTTAGTGTTACTCTTTTGCAAAATTTGGGAAAAATCAGTACAGGTATTAAAAAAAACTGAACTTTTGGAAAGCAACAACTCAGAGTCTCAATAAGCATGTCAATCAGTGTTTCAAGTCAAACTAATAAATACTAAAACTAAAAATATTGCCTCTATTTTTTATTTAATTTTTAACATTTATCTTAGTTTTACAAGTTCACAAAATCTTTTCAGTTAGCTTTAGGTTGTTGTTTTTTTTAGAAGTGTTGTTTTTATTTTTATTTTAACTCAAATGTTTTTCAGAATCTAGTTTTAGTTTTTACTTTAGTTTTATTTACCTATAATAATCCTACTGGGGATGACACTGCAGGAAAACAGGAAAAGTCAGTCCAAGCAAACTGTTTCATACAGAATTCATACAGCACAGCTGGACAAGTAGCACTAAATGGAAGAGGGATTTCTCCCTGACACATTAAAATAGCATAATTTACTGTTTGCATAGTTAGGTTTGATTGGATCATCGTGTCTGCATGCTCCCTTGTTTATGTGTCGTTTTCTGTTTCCTGTGTGAGTCTCTTGTCCTCTATGTATGATTTTTAGTTATGTCTGTGCCTTGTTCCCCTTATCTGTCTCCATGTTCCTCCCCTTGCGTATCATTCAGTTTCCCCAGTCTGTTATGTGTTTCATGTCTGCGTTTTCCATGTCGTATTGCCGATCAGCTGATCATTGATCAGTTTCATGATTGAAGTAGCAACAGGAGAGGGAGGGGGAGAGAATGACAGAAGAAGCAGCAGCTGTGTGGCATAAACACAGAATAACTCCAGCTTTGTGTCTTTTTCCATTCTAGCTGAAGTCCGGGACAAACTGTGTTCCTTTTCAGCTCAATACGAAACGCGTAATATTTTCTATGAATATGGGACGATTCCGTTTTTTACGGGACGGTTGGCAACTCTACTAACGAACCTTATGAATAAAATAAAGTTCACTCTCAGTAACATCATAGCACCCACCTAGCTGTATAGAAACTCCGTCATGCATATTTATTGTAACTGACGGTAAAAAGTCACCACAACAAAAATAAACTACACCTAAACTTGGTTTATATCTGACCCAGATAGACTGCAGGTCATAACTTCTTACCTGAAGTTCAGTTCACCTGACACTCGGACCGGCGGCCACCTCGGGTCTCTCCTCCTCCTGCCTCCCATTTCCCTCATCTATCTGCTGGCCTCTGTTGAAGCTCCGCCAAGGCCACCACCAAACAACTGAGTTATTTTTACACATCGACCAGCATCTGGCCAATCCACCACCTTTCATTGTTTATGCCGTTACAAAATAAAAAAATAAATAATAATAATCGGCCCAAAATCACCATCGGCCCACCGGGCATCTGCCCGATGGCCAGTCCAGCTATGCCTTTGGCATCATGTTCATTTGTGTTAGCTGTGTTCCCCTTGTGTTCTCAATTCCCTCATAACCCTTCTGTGTATTTAAGTTCTCTGTCTTCTTTTATTCACTGTCTGGTCATCTATTGTTTAATGCCATGTTTCCAGGTTTGTTCATGTCATGTCAGGGTTTTTCGTGTTCTATTTTAGTTTCCCCAGTTTAGGTTAATGTTTAGTTTTGCATTAGTTTGCCTTGCCCTTTGTGCATTTTCATCGGCTTTATTAAACTGCTCGCCTTTTGTTAATTCAAGTTACGTTCCAGGTTTCATTGTGTCTGCATTTGGGTCCACTATTCACACACACAATCTGCTTCAGAAAATATGAGAATGAGGATACTCCACATATGGATTTTATTTCTTAAAATAACATTCTTTAAAAAATATTCTTGTATTTATGCTTGTATTTTAAGCTAAGCAAAAAAAAAATTGTTTCTCCCAGGAACATGAATGAATATCTGGCATTTATACAGTTTTGAAATTATGGCTTTTTCCTCTCAGCCTATATGAACCTTAGTAAAGCTATAGCCATTTCAAACGGATGGTGGGATTTAATACAATGTGTTCTGTCCCAAGTAAAAGATTTTTAAAAATGGTTCATAATAATTTAGTGATAAAATGTCATATTTCATCTGTGGTAATTTATGTTAAAAAAGAGAGTCATTTAGTTAAAAATATGTTCTATACAGTCAGCATTAGTTTTTCTGTATCTTATTTTGAAGGAGTAATCTGTGTTCGCAATGCATTGTGGGAAGCAGACGCTGCAGTCAGTCGGGAAAAGCATTGTACAGAAAACCTGCCTATCTGTGTTTAAACTTCATCTCCTGTGGCCTGAATCTTTATATACACCATCGAAAGCAATGGCTGTAAGTTTATTACATGTTCTGGTTGTTTTATATGTTTATAAGAGCTGATTTAGAGATCGTTTTGTGAATGTGTTTGTGCCAGGAATTAGCCTTATCCCAGAAGCGGATTTTGCTTAGAGCATGATCTATTAACATAGCAATGATGCTAGCGATCTAATTTGCATATCAGAGGATTGTTAAAACTACTGTTTATCATTACTTAGCAGCTAAGACTAACTTTGATACATGTTTTCTGTCACTAACTATTTCTTTTGTGCATTTATTTCACAATGTCAAAGAGCTAAAGGATATTTTATTTTCTGG
>NW_005187561.1:556913-580352 GCF_000239375.1 Pundamilia nyererei
TGTTTTACGGGTTCCTGGTTAGACCAGACCACAGAGATTATTTGAGGTTCCTGTGGCACAAGGACAATGACTTGTCAAAAGAGGTGCAGGAGTACCGCATGCGGGTACATGTTTTTGGTAATAGTCCGTCACCAGCAGTAGCCATCTATTGCCTTCGAAGAGCCATCCAGGAAGGTGAGGCAAAGTTTGGAGCAGACACAAGACACTTCGTCGAGAGACACTTCTACGTCGATGACGGGCTGATTTCGGTTCCCACAGAGTCTGCAGCCATCGATCTGCTCAGGCGCACATGTGCATCCTTAGCTGAGTCTAACCTCAAGCTCCACAAAATCGCCTCAAATAGTGTCTCAGTCATGCAAGCATTCAAGCCAGAGGATTTGGCCTCCAGTATTAAAGACTTGAGTCTCGGCGACGATGCTTTACCGGCCCAGAGAAGTCTAGGAATGTGCTGGGACATTAACACTGATTCATTTACCTTCAAGGTAGCCGTCAATGACAAACCCTATACCCGCCGTGGGGTTCTCTCAGTGATTAATAGCATCTTCGACCCCTTGGGACTAGCATCGCCAGTGACAATCAAAGGCAGACTCTTGTTACGCAAAATGTCAAATGGAGTCCAAGATTGGGATGCTTCTCTCCCCCAAGAGGAGATGGACGCATGGGAAACGTGGAAAATGTCCCTCCAAGATTTGAGCCGCCTAAGAGTGCCGCGCTGCTATGTACCAGCCTCCCTTTCCATGTCCACTTACACTGAACTGTGTGTCTTCAGTGATGCCTCAAGCTGGGCTATTGCAGCAGTAGCATATTTGAAAACAGTCAATGCAGAGGGACAATGTGTAGTCGGATTTGTGCTTGGCAAAGCAAAACTTTCACCCCAACCAGAACCGACAATACCTCGTCTTGAGCTTTGTGGAGCAGTTCTAGCGGTGGAGATGGCAGAGCTCATTCTGGATGAACTTGATCATAAACCAAACACTGTCAAATTCTACTGTGACAGCAGGGTGGTTCTTGGGTACATTTGCAACGATTCAAAGCGCTTTTATGTCTACGTACATAATCGAGTTCATCGTATACGCCAGTCCACATCCCCTGAACAGTGGCATTATGTTACATCAGAGCAAAACCCAGCCGATCTAGCAACCAGGTCAGTACCTGCATCGCAGCTCATGGACACTATGTGGTTTAAGGGACCAGAATTCCTTTACAAACTACATGAACCAGAGACGAATGAATCGTTTGAGCTGATTGAACCTGAAGTGGATGCTGAAATCCGACAAGTTAGTACCTTTGTTACTCAGATTCAGAAGAGCGGATTCACACCAGAACGCTTCCAACGCTTTTCAAGCTGGACCTCACTGGTACGTGCCATTGCTTTCTTAATTCACCAAGCTCGTTCTCACTCATCAAGCAACTCGTCAAATCATTCATGCAGGGGCTGGCATAAATGCAGAGAACCACGCACTCCAGAGGAGATGGATGCGGCCAGTAACCTCATTCTCCAGTCTGTTCAAAGGGACGCTTTTCCTGATGAGTACGCTGCTCTACAAGCCAATCAAACCATCCACGCCTCTAGCCCCATTGTAGCCCTCGACCCATTCATGGGTGAAGACCTCATCAAAGTTGGAGGTCGCCTCAAACATGCTTCATTGGACCCATCGTTAAAGAATCCAAAAATTCTGCCAAGCAAGCATCATGTGTCAAAGTTGCTTGTCCTGCACTATCATGCTAAGGTTGTGCATCAAGGAAGGCAGTTCACAGAGAGTGCAGTTAGGCAAGCTGGACTGTGGATTGTAGGCTGCAAAAGACTGGTCTCATCCATTATCCACCGTTGCGTAACATGCAAGAAACTCAGGGGGAAACTAGAGACTCAAAAAATGGCAGATCCTCCCGCCTGAAAGACTTGAAACATGCCCTCCATTTTCGTATGTTGGATTGGACGTGTTTGGCCCATGGTCAGTGGTTACTCGACGCACACGAGGTGGCGCAGCACAAAGTAAGAGGTGGGCGATACTTTTTACGTGTATGACTACAAGAGGTGTACACATCGAAGTCATTGGATCTATGGACACTTGCAGCTGCATAAATGCAATACGCAGATTATTTGCAATAAGAGGCCCAGCCAACAAATGCGGTCAGACAGGGGCACCAACTTCATCGCAGCAAGCGTGGAGCTTGGCATAGCACAACCAAACAAGAACCCTCCCGACATTGTCAACCATCTTCATGCCAACGGTTGCACATGGGAGTTCAACCCCCCACATGCTTCTCACATGGGGGGCGTCTGGGAAAGGATGATTGGGGTAACTCGCCGAATATTAGATTCTATGCTCTTGCAGAACAAACACACCCATCTCACACATGAGGTGCTTTGTACCCTAATGGCTGAGGTATTGTCTATAATCAATGCAAGGCCCTTGGTCCCTATTTCGACTGACCCTTCCTCACCATTCATACTTTGTCCTGCAATGATACTGACTCAAAAGCTGATGATCATACTCAAAAGTTCCTTCTCCACCAGGAGACTTTTGTGGAAAAGACTTGCTCAAGAACCAATGGAAACAAGTGCAAGCACTCGCCAATGGTTTCTGGAGTCGCTGGAGAAACGAATATCTCAACACCCTCCAATCAAGGCGCAAGTGGCATGGAACACACCGCAATCTTCAGTCAGGCGACATTGTGTTGTTGAAACAAAATCAAGCACCCAGAAACGAATGGACAATGGCTATCATCACAGCCACCTTTCCAAGCAGTGATGGGAAGGTCAGAAAGGTCGAAGTGAGGACATCTTCCCAGGGAGTCTCAAAGACTTACCTGCGTCCCATTTCGGATGTTGTTGTGCTCTTAGAAAAGGAAGTGACTGATAAAAAGTGGTGGTGGCATCAGTAATGCCAGGCGGGGAGTGTTCTGTCCCAAGTAAAAGATTTTAAAAAATGGTTCATAATAATTTAGTGATAAAATGTCATATTTCATCTGTGGTAATTTATGTTAAAAAAGAGAGTCATTTAGTTAAAAATATGTTCTATACAGTCAGCATTAGTTTTTCTGTATCTTATTTTGAAGGAGTAATCTGTGTTCGCAATGCAGTGTGGGAAGCAGACGCTGCAGTCAGTCGGGAAAAGCATTGTACAGAAAACCTGCCTATCTGTGTTTAAACTTCATCTCCTGTGGCCTGAATCTTTATATACACCATCGAAAGCAATGGCTGTAAGTTTATTACATGTTCTGGTTGTTTTATATGTTTACAAGAGCTGATTTAGAGATCGTTTTGTGAATGTGTTTGTGCCAGGAATTAGCCTTATCCCAGAAGCGGATTTTGCTTAGAGCATGGTCTATTAACATAGCAATGATGCTAGCGATCTAATTTGCATATCAGAGGATTGTTAAAACTACTGTTTATCATTACTTAGCAGCTAAGACTAACTTTGATACATGTTTTCTGTCACTAACTATTTCTTTTGTGCATTTATTTCACAATGTCAAAGAGCTAAAGGATATTTTATTTTCTGGTTTATTTTTTAGTTTCACTCAGCACTTTCATCGAGCTATTCAAGCCACAGTTGTAAAAGATTGTAAGCCGTCGAGAAGACTGTAATAAAGGAGCAAGACGCTCAGTTTCCTGGCTCATGAAAATTGAGTTTGGCTTGCTGTTGACCTGCGTTAACATACACAGTGTATCCAACACGTAGCGATAACAGTACACAATGGTTTAGGTTTGAGTTCTATCCTGAGACATGGATTCTAAAATACAACAGACCCCAATTACATTTTCTTCTATGAATCCTAAAAGTCTTTTTGGCCGCAGCTGTCACTCTCATGTTCCTCCTTAGAAATAGTTTCATTTTGAAAAGGTGAAGAATAGTACTGCAGAGCCATTTTGCACCAACGATACTGTGGATGCGTATCGCCATTCCCTGTAGGATCTTTTGAGAAGCGGAGTTGATGTCAAAGCAAGAGACTGATGAGTCTGTGGACTTCTTCCTGCTGAGAGCGAAAGCTTTTGTGCGTGGGAGACTTGCTTTCTTGTCTCTTAGAGCCCCCATTCCTCATCCCCATCCCTCTTTGCCCCTTTCCTTCACTCTCCCTTTTCTCTCCCGACATACCGGCTTAGAAATGAGGAGTAAGTCCCTCTGTTTCAAGAGGTTTGGAATTTGTCTCCTAGCAACAACCCGCACAATACAACATGGTTTTGTGTGAGACAGAGACACAGTGTGAGAGTAATGTGTGTGTGTGTGTGTGTGTATGTGTTTGTAAGACGTGTGAGAGAGTTTGGGAACCATCTGAGCTGTGTGTGTGTGTCTGTGCACTAATCAGCTGAGCACACTTTTTCCACTGTCATACATGTTTGGAGGCTTTTTCTGTCATGTGGAAACTCGTTCCACTCCACGCGTCGTCTTGCTCTTTCAGCACAAACACACACACACACAGATACATTCTTCATTCACAGCGGACAGCACTTCCTCCCTGGGTTGACGTTACATAAGGACTAAGAAGCTGAATGGAAACTGGTGATAAGCTAGCGTTTTATCACGAGGACGGGGGCAGTGACCATGAGAGTCTGGGTGGGACAGACTGTCCATGGGTGTATAAATGGGGGAAGACATCCTATAAACAACTACCTCTTTCCCCTTCACCACCACCGCCACCCACATGGCCACCATGATGTCATCAACCTTGGCTTTGAACTGAAATATAGGTCACAACCTGGAAAACCTCAGCTGAGTGACACCAAAGTTCGAACTCGGTTGGAACAAACGTAGACTGACGTATTAGTGGCACAATTAAGCAAGCTTTCAGCCTTTCTCTGTGCCAGACCTTCACTTCCTCCTTCTGAGTGACTTACAGCACTTGGATGTAGCTGAAACTGAACGCTTTTTTTACTGGAACAGAAGGAGTTAAATTGCTATAGCGGGAACTGTGAAATCTGAGAAGTGATGGGAGAGGGAAGGGGAGATTTCTGGGGAGCAAAGAAAAAGAGGAAGACCCAGAGCGCTACCCTTTGCCCTCCTCTTCTCTGACAGCTCTTTGCCGCTCTCCCTGTTGATACAGTCTTTCTTCTTCTTTCTGTTGTCTGTGTTAAATCTATTTTGAGTGGCAGCCACCTCTTTCGAACTTGTAAGCAATGAGTCAGTCATTTCCGTGCACAAAATATTACGCGTGTGTGTTCTCAATTCTTTTCCTTTTTTTTTTTTTTTTTTACTGGGGACAATTTTTACAGTTACACCGCTCCAGACGAGGTTCTTTCCCTCCTGGTGTTAAAGCCCAGCAGTAAGCATTTCCCACTTCCTGTACAGCGCTGAATCAGCCTTGAAGAATGTACAACGACTGACTCACACTTCCTCCTGGATATGACAGAGCTTCCTCTCCTCGGCCAACTGATTTAGCCTTTCTGTCGTGCCTCCCTCCACCCGTCTTCCTTTCACTCCCCCACAACCCCCGCCATCCCATACCACCAACCTCCTTCCTCTAACACTTGAAGGTTTGAGAGGTGACCCGGAGTGGAATAAGTGACTCCGGGCTTGCATGTTTGCTCAAAGGCAGGCAGTGCACCGACTGACTGAAGCCACTCGTCTCAGTCATCAAGCATCTGAGTCATTTGATTTTAATTTGGCCCTTCTATATTTAGATGCTTCAGCCTGGCCTTATGATCATTCAGAAGCGGAACAGATGGGCCTCTGTTGCATCGTCCAGGCTAACAACAGGTCCACCATTAGGGTCTCCTGGGCAAGTCAACTGCAGTTCAACTCTTATTAAAACAATTAACTGCTGGATTGTGGAGGATTATTATCAACAGGATAAGGGGAATTCAATTTCATGTCACTGTCTCAACTGAACAGTTTAGGTTTTATTTTCTAAGATTGTGAGACTGTCATTGCCTAGAATTTTATTTTGTTATTTACACCATTTAAATATATGATCCACTAGACCAGTAGTTTTGACTTTTTTGTGGCAAATCTCATCAAAGGAAAGAGCATTTCATGCCATACCTGGGCTTTTATCTGCACAGAGTAGCTTCATTGTCAGTGTTTTTTCAAGGGGTTACCAAGCCCAAGCATGACAACTGGAATATGTTTTTAAGCTAGCATCACCACTCATCTAGCATGAAACGTGACACTTTGGCCAACATGGTCTTGCTGGCTCTGGTTTAGATCCAGTGCTCTTACGAAATAGGCAAAGTTTCTTTAAGAAAAGACATTTGGTTTTCTAGTTCCTCCTTAGCTTGTGGCACTATGTTAGTCAGCTTCTCCCGACAGATGACGCCCTCTGAGGACTGTTGATGTGTCTAATGAAGGCAAAGCCAAAAGACAACTACCTTTCGCAACACATTTGCTCTTTTCGTTTGGTTGCTAGTGATGGGTAATTGTGGTAGAAAAGTGGTCCATTTCCCCCCTTTTTAGCCTCCTTACTGTTATAAATGATAGTTTTTGATTACCACCAGCAAGTGCATTCATAGACTGGGCTTACCTTTGACTACATTTTTTAAAGAATTTATTTATTTACTTATTTTAGAAGAAACTAGTTCGTACAAAGTATTGATATAGTTGGTTGAAAGTTCATACAGAACGTTTTTGAATTTTTAGGGACACTTTTACTTGTCTCAAAGGACACCATTGAGCCTCAGCACACTGTCTGAAAACCACACCCAGCAAACATGGTTGAAACATTAGAGTACTATTGCCACAATCACACGCAGATATGCTACAATGGCAAAAAAGTGCACCACGCATGGCACATGCATACATACATAGATATAGGAACAGTTGGTAGTGCTCCTGTCAGAGTCCTTTCATATTACTGCAATTGGGAAAACACAGATAAAAGTCATATATTCAATTCTCACTCTGAAGAGAGCTTTTCATTCATTTCATAGTCTTCTTTTCCACAAATGTTTTGCTTATGCCATTTATTTCTAATTGAAAAAATGATCATATTTCTTGTACACAAACTTCCCCTTGCTAGAAAGTCAAGGATGGATATCAAATATGATGACCAAGCTATGTTCAACAGGAATATCCAGGCTATTCGACATCATGTGACAGCACTAGACACTGAAAACAGATGGGTCAGCATTTCTTCGGTGTTGATACTTTTTAAGAGTAAATACTTTTCAGGTCTTTTCAATACAACAAGAAAAATCCCGTTGAGAAAGCAGCAGAACTTGCAAAGGTGGATTTATCAAAACCTCTTCAAGTAAAACCAAAAACAAATCTCCTTAGGATGATACCACTTTGCATGAAATGACCATTAAGTTAAAAGAGGCTTTATGAAAACGGGTTTGACAAGAGCTCTCATTTGCCATCATTAGAATTTAAAGTGTATATCCTTGATTTCAGGATATTAGAAATAAATAATCCCTTCAGTTTCATTTTAGCACATTAAGGTCAGAGCCAGCAATTTCTGTCAGAACATTAGCAATGTTTTGCGAAAGCACCACCCAACAGTGCCACTCACAGGGTAACAGGATAGCTGGCATCCAAAGTTTTTAAAAATTCTCATTGAGAAAATTAGCATTTGGCAAACAGAATAGTTTAATTTTAAACTTCATGCTCATTTTGCAGCTAGCACTAAAAAAATCACATTATTAGAGCTTCAGTAATTCTTTTTTAAATAGTCGGTTAAAATAAGTTTCCTTGAGTTTATTGTTTATTTATAAATTTACTTATTTATTCTTTGTTTTTATTTTCTAATTGAACATTCATTTATAGCTCAAGAAAGTAAAGCCAAAGTCAAACCCAATTAAGTCTACATACAGAAATAGAAAAAAGCGTGATTTGCAGTATTTGCAAAGGAAATGATGTGTATTCATGTAAAGTGTGTTGATTTCTATTTCCTGTCTCAAGTTTACTTTACTTGACTCACTATAAATACTAGCTAAAAAGAGTCCGGATCACAGCTGGTGCGGCATCCAGGAATCATTTCAACATTAACATGCCCGGCCAATACGTCACTGTTCTATGATTTGTTTGACGTTCAAAGGAAAGTCCTTAAAGCAATTTGTATTGTGTGCCTGTAGTTTGATATTTAGCTGCCACCAACAGATTCTTGGGCAGGACCACTTGGCGTTACATTTTAATGTGCTGGCTACCCTTTCACAAGTCCTACAGTCTAAAATAGACACCATGACACCGTGTTGACGTGGCACTTGGAATGGACTGCTCATTGTGGCAAGCAGAGGGGAGCTTGTTGTTGGTGGGTAAAGTTTGACTTCTATCATGTGGTTAACACTGTGAAACATCCCATTCTTTATCTCAGGACATCAAACACTCATTTGGCCAAAAATGCTGACATCTTCCAGTTGTACACAAGGCATCCGAAGGTGTTGGTTATGGCACTTGTCAGACAGGTCTTACTCAAAATTTGTCATATATGGATGCATGTTCCAGACTTCCTCCCATCAGATTTAAATGTAGCTTCTATTTTCAAGCAGGACAATTAGCTGGCAGTATTCAGTAATCACACAGCCAGTGTGTCAAGGCAGCGCAGGCATAAAATACTTTGCGTGTAACTCTGCTACCTTGGCTTCTCACAAAATTACCCATAATATCCTGAGAGGAAATGAGATTTTTCTAAATCTAACCAAGTAGTTTTGTTGCATAATTCTAGCTAAACAGCAACTGGAAATGAACACGCACAAAAAGAAAATTCAAAAATTAACACGATTTCATGAGATGTGAACTGCAAATGTTTTATGCAATCACCACCTCTGTGTTCCTCCTAATAGAGACTTTTGGCTTTATAGTTAATTCTTTCATATTGAAATTATTTTAAATTTAATTTCTTTGAAGGTTAATCGTGGGTATGAAAAGGTGATGGGAAGTAATAGGATCCTAACCAAGCATGAAATGTTCCACTTTATGTTTCTGTCCTTAAAGTATGGCTGCAACCAAATATTAAGATTTGTAGCTTAGCACAAGTACTAAAAACAGAGAGAAAACAGTTGATAAGTTTACTTTACTTGTGTCAGTTAGTACATAATTAAAGTTCTGTCCATCTATTTTCTTCAGTTCATGGTCTTTGGGGCGCTGGAGCCTATGCTAGCAGTCACTAGGTAAGTTGGTTCCATAGACAAAAGCTATGCTAACTACATGTTTCTATAGATTTCATCTAAATCTCAGCAAGAAAGCAAATACATGTATTTGAGGAAATTTTTATCACAAACAACTAACTTGTAGATTTTCAACATGAAATGATGGATTTATCTGGTTTTAGGCTTAGTATTGAATGGGACTCACTCAAATATTAGCCAGCTAATAAGCCAAGCTAAGTAGTGGGATCAGTTTGCTACATCCTAAGAGAAGGCAGTGATTCCATGATCCCAGCTTACTGTAATGCATCACAACCATGTCAGAGCATTGGTCCAAATATACGGTGGAAAGAATTATGGACACAATATTACTGGTCTATTGATATAAATGGTTCCCAGCACACTGGTGCAGTGGTTAGCACTGCATCAAAGTGAGAAAATCCACCAGCTGGCTAGTGTCTTTATGTATGGAGTTTGCATGTCTGTCCAGGTACTCTGCTTCCAATGATCCAACGACATGAATGTTAGTTTGCTAAATTGGCCATAGGTGTAAATGTGAGTGTGAATATTTGCCTGTCCCTCTATATTAACCCAGCAATAGATCAGTCTCCCTGCCTTTCGCCCTATGATACTCCAGCTGGAGAGTCCCAGTTTAAGAACTACTGCTGTAATACAGTGAAAAAGTACTCTTAAAGTTCTCTTAAAGTAACAATAAGTCCTTTACTCACTGCATATACAAAGAGCATGTACAGTCAGACCCTCCCAGCTCTCTTTGTGACCTTTTACCTCCTTTTTACCTCCTTTCTCTGAAAGTAGGCCATTCCCGGACTACTCAAGTGTGAAAAAGTGTCTTTTTTTCTGACACAGTGGAAAGTTTACCTTGTGACCAAGGTGTGCTGCTGTGCTGATTATGCAAACATCCCACAGCCAATAGGAGCCTGTACTCACACCCATATGCATGCATGGATGCATTCACCTGACTCACACGTGACGTCATGTACGACAGGTGCCTCTGTAGATACAGCAGGACCTGGACCTGAGGCACCGAAGGTCTATGTGTGTATGCATGCGCTCTTTGAGTTGTTTGTGGTGTTTACACATAACAGTGCAATCGTTTGAGTGCATGTCACGCGTCAGGGCAACTGGGAAAGTGAGGATTAATAGGAGCTGGTGATGTCACACAGTCATAACCAAGGAAAATGTTGTGCAATACCTGCGTCATTCTGCACCAGGACAACAGCAGGTCATAGCTGGGAGCCGGCTGGCCAACTTCTAAACAACATCTGTCATGTGGAGCCTGCAGGCGGCACAGAGGCATCGCTGTAGTGCTTCTGGTTAGTCAAGGGCCAGTGACTTATACTGCATTAGTAGGTGGAAAGCACCGTACTATCTGGCAAAGCCAGATAATCTGATGACTTTTGGAGGCACTTCAGATGACCAAACATTGTGGTCTGTTTTTACAGGAAGTAACTCAATCCCAACTTCAGCTGTTTCTCCTGTTTCTGGTTGTTACACACAAGCATGTAGACTATTTCACATACACACGTATTTGTCATACTTTAAAAAAAACACAATGACTTCTCTCTAACTTAAAAATAAAAGCCGTTCTGTTCGAAGCAGTGCCAGAATTTTGACAAGACAGAAGAACTGGATTAAGTTATGTCAACATAGCAGATAAAGAGGAGTCTCTTATTCCCATCTGTTGGAACTGTGGAGTTTCCCTTGCTGCCCAGGTAGCGGAGCACCTGTCTACGAGAGCGTTGCTTTATGATTTAAACAAACAGAACACTGATGCTTTTCTTCCTGCCGTTAACAAAATATTTTTTATACATTTTATTATTGGATCTGCTTTACAATCAAGTCATCATTACTCATTGCCGTTATCACTCATATTCAGGCTGCTGATCTTCCCCTCGGTTTATTTTGTTTAATGTTCCAGATATTCTTGGCAACAAAATGCGATACAAAATGACTAAAAGCCACCGCTGTGGGAGGATTTAACCACTGTTTCAAATTGGCAATGTGAACCATTAAATAGCTGTTCAAGTGACCTCTCTGCTGATTGATGATTGTCAGAAGAGTCACGGTGACTCAAGCATAACAGCGGAAGGAATTTCAAGATTTCTGGAAAACTGGCCAGGTGCCAGTTGGGTTGCCATCTGTATTTTGCAGAGATCGCTCCTGTTTTAAATTTTGTCACAGCGGACATGGCTTGTTAGCTGGAGGTGCAATCACCTTGTAAACAGGGAAGCCACAAGCAATAGTTGTTTTCATGTGGACACTGAAGACAAGCTGACAGCATTTGTGGACACTGCCACCATGTGGCTCCTTCCATTCTACTGAGGTTCATCACAGCAAAGGATCAAACTCAAATATCAGCAACATATAGTTCAAATAATAAGTAAATAGTAGCAATATTAGCAGGTGAAAAAAATACAGGTTTCAATTCAGATAAGTAGCACTGAGTGCTGGTATTCAATTCAAACACTAACTGTGCACACACAAATGATTTTTATTATAGATCCAGTTATATTCGCCACAGCTGAGATTAAATGGACAGTGCGTATTCTTGTAATTCCTTTTGACATAGTTGAAATGTCAGTTCATTCACATTTATTTACGGACAGGCAGTATTGACACAGAGTCAAACTGCTGTGAAAACAGATCAGGTTTTTCATGTCATGCATCAAACCCACGACAATTCACTGGCATTAATATTAAGGCTAATTGATTAATTACTATTCAAGAATGCCAGTTTTAGTTATGTAATTGCTCTCCATTTCAATCCTAAAATCAACCTATTAATGAATTAATATTGAGTTTAGCCTGTGCAGCTAACACAGTTTAATGAGAAAATCACCTCCAACCAGCAGTGTTACTGAATGAGCAGATAAATATTTTCCCCCTGCACATTTTAAAAGTATGAATCAGTCCCGAGGTCAACACCCACTGATTCATGTTATAATGGTTAATAATTTACAACAGGAAAAAGCATTCCACAAAAATGTGCCGTGTACTTTTGCAGTAGCTTGATGAGTGACAGCAGTAATATTGTCTGCCACATCGCTGGATGACAAATCTAAGAACTATCTTTGCAGTTCCTGGTGATGAACTTCTGGAAGTGAAAACACATGACTGCTTTCATAACAAATATATCAAGATGGTCAAACTGTGCTTATACCTTTGCACAGCGTAAAAGTGCTGGAAGTTAATAAAAAGTACAACTGCAAATACCTTTTTAAAAAAGTGTGATACATTCTGCAGAATACAGTGCGGCAGGAAATAGATTTTGGATTTTGCACTAGCAGTCATCTTATCCATCCATCAATCTGTCCTTGAGCAATCTCAGAAATCCATAAATATAGATGTAGCTCACAAATTGTTTGTGTATCTCAGTGAAGGTTTTAGCTAACAAATGGCTAAGACATAGAGGCGTCCAACATTATCAAAGCGAAACCCAGGAGGTTAGAGGTAGTGAATCAAACCGGAAACCAAAGAAGACCTGTAAAAAAAATAACAGTGGACTCTTGTTAAGGGAACCAAGGTGAAACTAAAGACTAAAATGGCCTAAAATATATGTAATCCCAGTAGTTTTTTAAATAAGACTTTCATCTTATCATGGTGCTCAATGTAACATTTCCTGACCATTTCTAATTGTATGGGTTATGATTCCTCACATTCCAGTGTCCTCTACCTTCTTTCTTCCTCTTGTCTTTCACTCCCTTTCTCTCTCACTACTTGTTCTCCCACCGGGTATGAGTATATGGGATGGCGTACCAGCCTGTCAGGACCCTCTGAAGGTCCTCAAAACAGACCTGGCTAGATTCTGGCAGACACACCTGCTTCTCATCCACTCATCAACCTCCTGCACATCAAAGGACAGCTCATCGCTCGCTTACTGCCAGATTGTTATAGCTATCAAAGTGGTGACTAGTTCAGGCCGAGTTGTGTTTCTGTGAAGTTTTTCCAGTTACTTACCTTCCTCACTCTCTGCAAGGAACCCTGCTTGCTCTCTACCACCTTCCAACTTAAGGAATAAGGAGCAAGCCAAAACCCAGAATCCTTACTGGCTATTCCCAGCAAAAGCCACAGGGTGATTGGAACAGTTATTTTAAGTACAGATTTTTAAACTGTTAGGTTGTGTTGTAAAGGGTTTTTCTAAAACCTATTGATTTTAAGATCCTATTGATTGAAAATCTGCAGAACAACACAATTTTTTAAATACAAAGAAGGTGGATCTGTTGTATTCCAGCATCTGCAAAGTGGATGTTCATACCATTTGGCTAAACAAATTTCTGTTATAGGTAATGATTTCATTGACACACTGCTGACAAATGGAAAGGTCCAGAGTTTCAGGAAAATTTTGATTAAAATATGAGTATTGTGAGACATTTCTTAGAAAGATCTATACAGCACCTGTAGGAGCCAGAATAGGAGAATAACTCATAGTAATGATCTATTACTGATCAGATTAATTAGAAATTCCACATTTAGGTGTGTGCTATGTAAACTAAAGTTACCTTGACTTTTTTTTTCTTCTTTCAACTGCTCCACAGCAGATCGTCTGCCTCCATCCCATCCTATCTTCTTCTGTCAGACCATCTGTTATGCATGTCGTCTATCACTACATCAGTGAATTCTCCTTGTCTTCCTGTATTGCGCGCATCGGTGGCTCAGGCGGGTGGTCTACTTATTGGAAGGTCCATCCTCCAGTCGGCATGTCAGAGTCCTTGGGCAAAATCCTGAAGCAAAAATTGCCCCTAATGCATCCATTGGAGTGTGAGCATGTGCGTAGTAGTTAGAAAGTGTTTAAAGGCAAGAAATATAGCTGTATGCGTATGGGTGAATGTGACTTGTAATGAAAAGCACTTTGAATGCTCAGTTAAAGTACAAGAGTACACCAGTCCATTTACAACTGCTCTTGCCTGGCAGCTCTAGGCTCCTTGTTCTGCACATATCCAAACCATCTCAGACTTAGCTGTCTTTGTCTATAAAGTTGACCTAAGTAAAAGACAAAAAAACCTTTGTGGGATAACAGATTACTAGATGATAAGTATGACAATTTTTCTTCTAAACCAACAGAAACATTGCTCTGTTGGCTAAAATAGCTGGATTCTATTTGTGCTTGTTACACAGAACATCCTCTGGCTATGCAGAAGTTTTTCTTTCACCACCTGGACCTACAGTGCTGTTCTAGCATCAAAACACTTTGCAAGGTGGTGAGTCATTGTAATGAGTACTTTTACTATGCATGCACATTTAATTCACTATGTATGTGTGTGTGCACAAAATCACAAGAAGCTCATCAAGTTAACCCGATGCATCCTGTGACTCAGCTCCAAAATACTCCAGCTCTTACCAGCGGAATCTGGGGGACTTCTACCACATGGAGACCTTGTTGTTGCTTTGGCACATGTGGGGAAATGGATACTTTCTGAAAACATAATGGTGAGCTTGCTCAACGCTGAACGGTCTGCACACTTGGCAGGCAAAGCGGCTGAACTTCCTGCGTCCCCTCCAGTGATACAGGAGGAGTGTGATATGTGTGTACATCCAGTCCACCTGTTTATTGAGACAGGAATTGCAGGGTTTGTGGACCTTCATTTTTGGTGCCATTTTGTGTTTAACTACTACTGTGCATAATTACCCGAATTACATGTTCAGTATGCTACTGTATTAGATCCAAGAAATTAGCATGGTTATTCCACAGACACCATACATGGAGAAATGTGGCAGTTAAAGAATTCTACTACAAAATTCTGAAAAGATGACAGTTGTCTCCACCTCCAGAAGTGCTAGTTAACAGCTAGTTCAGGTAGTAACAGGAAATGTATTAGCAGTGTTGGGGAGTAACGGAATACATGTACCGGCGTTACATATTTAAAATACAAAATATGGGTAACCGTATTCCATCTGGGGGCAGGGGTAGCTCAGTAGGTAGAGTGATGGCCCCATGGTCGATGGTTCGAATCCACTGAATGGCTACCCTGAGGTACCCCTGAGCAAGGTACCGTCCCTACACATTGGTCTCAGAGAGTAATTTCCCCATGGGGATCAATAAAGTATACTTTCTTTATTCTGTAACAGTTTAAGATGGTATTCAGAATACAGTCTTTTCCTGTTTCATATGTTAGGCTATGCCCTCTCTGTTTTTGGTAATTCCATGCCGGTGGCAACCCAAACAAAACACACATTAAGAGGCTCTAATGCCTGTGTGTGTCAGTCTCGCGGCCCATGTCACCTCTAATGATGTGAAGAAATATTTTTAAAAATAATTATTCAAAAAAAATTATTTAATATGAAGGCAACAGGCAGAGTGTTACAGGCATAGCCTTAAAGAATGTAGCCTCATGGGCAGTGTAGTCCGTGCTGCAGGGAGAATAGACTGCCATACCCGTTATGTGTCTGTGAGTGCGAGGGAGGGAGAAAAAGGTGAGTGGAAAAGTATGAGTTGTCACTGACCAGAAACGAGAGATGGAAGCATGTAAATATAATAATAACCACTGCAGCCAAAAAGAGTGCCTGACGAGCCCAGTTGTAAGTAAGCTATTAAGACTTGACTGTACACCGTGTTCGTGTTTTCCTCCAAAACAATAAGTTCTGTTGGAGCAGCCTTTCAACGCCTCTCTCTGTCTCTCGCTAGCAAAGTTGACCGAGACAGCAAAGTAAAGCTATTTTTCGCCTACGAGCCTGACACAGAACCCGACGTATTAGCCAGAAGAATAGTTTTAATATGAGATCGCTGCAAAAATGGCGAGTAACCTTCAGTAATAGTAATAAATCACACAGCTATAGTACATTCATGTAGCTGTAAAAAGCATGATAATATATTAAGCAATCCAAAGTATTCAGAATCCAAAGTATTCAGAAAAGTATTCTGTAGTGGAATACATTTTTAAAGTAACCTTCCCAACACTGTGTATTAGCCTTTGTATTAGCCAATGTTGCTGCGCTGATGCACAGTAGAGTCCAACGGTTTCAAATGTGTGGTAGCAAGCTATTCTCTCTTTGAACACGAAGGAGTACATTGCGCACCATGACAGCTGTAACAGTTGAGAGCCTTTGATTTCATTCATCTTAGATTTTAGGGGTTGGGGAAAAAAATGATACCCCATAGTTTCATGGCATGTTGCGTGGCGACCTGATATTTTATTAAATTAATTAAATAGTCTAGGAATACAAACAACAGGCCTCATCTCGTTCACAAATACTCTGCAATAAGTCAGCATCTTTAAATGGCAGATTGTCTTGATATTGACATGGCATCCCTGTGAAGGTGTATACTGTCGATATAAACTCCAATTATCCTGTGGAAACATGAATTGTCCTTCTAAGAAAATTCTGAAGTCATTGAAAGAGTAGTTCAAAAATGAAAATTCAGAGAGCTTTTACTTTGAAATGCACAAGAAGATGGCCTTGATAGTCACAGGGTGCTACAAGAGTACAAGGGTCTAATCAGTTGGATCTAACATTAGAGTGTGGAAACAAGACTGAATGATATTTATTATTATGTTCTTAACGTGTCTGTTAATGTGAAAGCTAAATTCACTCGAAGTTGGCTATTATTTTGAAATAAGGTTTCAAATGCTTTTGTTTTGAAATTAGATTTCAAGAGCTTTTTTTTTTTTTTTTAGGTTTCTGCGTCTCTTGCCGTAATACAAAAGTTTTTGTAGGTTTTTCACTGCAGGCAACAGTTGCTTTTGCTGCAAGTGTTATTTTTTTTTCCTTCCCATTTTTTGTGCCTTAATCATAAGATTTAAATCTTCCATTTTTGTCTTTATCACATTGACTACATAAACAGCTAACTAACAACTTCCATAAGAAATGAGTCATGAGTTATGGCTGCCGGAGGTGTAGGGACTTTTCCCACCCAAATAAAGAAGGCTTGTGAATGGATGACTTACAGTTTGTTGGCCTTTTGCCAGTCACCCTGCGCGTTTTTCCTGTCACTATCTTGTGTTTGCATTATCAGGAGAGTTTGCGCTTCTGTTGCCTTGTGAGGTCGCATGAAGTTTGCGGTTGTTTGTTCGTCCCAGCCCTGTACTTTGCGGTTTCCTCGCGCCCCGGGAGACGCACGCGACCCACCGCGGCGGCTCTGACTCTCGGCTGAGTCACTGGACCGCACCACACCGACCCTCCGCCTCCGCCTGTCTCTCTCCTGTATATAAAGAAACCGAACAGAGCGGATGCCGAGCACCTCGGCTCGCAGTTCTCAATACAGAGTGTACGTGTGAAACAGCCGAGACGAGGAAGAGTTCAAAAACGACAGTGAATAACCGACCAAGAAACAGCTGTACAAATAGAATAACATGCTTGCATAATTATTAACTACTACAATATTATTTTAATGAAAAATACTTCTTTTATTCAAATACATTTTGTGGGTGGTATGTACTATGTATTTTAGCTTGCCTTTGAGTAAATAAAAGCAATAAAAATGCCCCGTGTTCCCCGTATGAGAGCTGTGGATGGTCGTCACGGTGCTTCTACGTCTATCTTTTCAAAAGTCTTTCTGTGAATTTACTTGGAGTGAAATAACGGAAATGCTACACACATATTACATACAAACATTTGCTTTTAAAGCTGAATCCTTTCCAGATTTTTATCCTGCCTTTTATTTATATGTTATTATCCATTGATATTCACAAGTGAATTCTTTTCTTCTTCTTTGTTTTTTTTAACACTATTTTATTAAGACTTTTTCTATAGTGATGCAGATGATAAGACCTATTTTTTCTTTCTTACTTGCTAGATTCATGGTGTCTGTTCCATTTAGTTACCAGGTGTGGATACCTCCTTTAGAAAAGTGGTTAATGGAGACAGAAATTACTGGGATTCCCATGATATGGGAATTCCTTTTCAAGATTATATTTGATGGATATTAAGCTCACGTGGATATGTTTTCATGCATGGATTTATGGATATTGTCTGTGTGTTTTATACAATATTATAAGATTGTTAACTGTGAGGAAATCACGTTTTAACACCTCATTTCAGACTAAGCTGATGATGGTGCGCAACGATGCCTAATAATTAATATTAAGAATAATACTTATTATAAAGACAACAGATACACTGTTACTTTGTGCTATATTTCAGCTACATTCAGCCCTTTTCTTCATTGATAAAAGCTAATGCATTACTGCAAATTATTCTGATCCCAGTTTCATACCAAAGTTTAACTGAAGCAGCTGGATGCAAGCTGGAACTTTTGCTATTTTTCAATAAATCATCCTTGAACAAGAAGAAGAAAACTATCTTTTGGTGGCATTCTCTACCAGAAAGCTATTTTATTTTCTCATCTCAGCCTTGTCAGACTTCAGATGTTTTGCTCTCTGCATTAACGGCAGTCCGTGCTTCTTACAGACACATTCCTCACAAACCCAGCACTTCCACAAATGACTATGATTTCCTCTTGGCTGCTGAAAGTGCTTGATGCACACAGTCCAAGAAATATAATTTCTGCCCTTCTGTACATCCATTTCCTGTTCTAAAATACTTGCATGTGTTTTCTTTGCCAACTTTGCCGTGACTCACTCTGTTTAGGAGTAAACGGAACAAATACAAGTTGACTCACATGAGTGACTAACGCATCTGGAATACACCTTAAGGATTTAGGAACAGCTTTGATCCTAGTAATTTGATTTAGTAATGTGTGTGTGTGTGTGTGTGTGTGTGTGTGTGTGTGTGTGTGTGTGTGTGTGTGTGTGTGGTGCTTTCCACACCCTTACGTTAGTGTCCATTTTTTTCACAACTATAGTGACATCTGCTGGCTTTGTGTTAAACTGGCTCTGATCACAGTTTTAATGGTTTTAATGGCAAGTGGGGTCATCGGTTGATCAGACTGATGTGAAGTGTTAGGCTTTCTCTGCTGCTCAGCAAGACTGCTTTCAAATCCTCTCAGCTCAAAAACCTGATCCTTTATCTGGATGTTTCATCTTCACTCTGAGCTGAAGTGGTGTGGATACTTTAAACTTACAACTGCGATTGACTGGAAGCAGAACTTTCCCTGGACTGAGAGCCATCTTGTTTCAAAAGTTACATTTTATTTGAAATGAAAAATATTGTTAACATCACAGATCTTGATTTTTAAATGAAGGCAGTGGAGTTTGTGTGACTTGGAGGAAATTTTAATAAGAAAAAAGTTCATTTTTAGAGAGGACCTTTGATCTCACTGCCAGACGACATCGGCTAATGGCACAGCTGATTTTGTTGTTCATATAGGATGCTCATATGATTTACCCTGACAGTAGCTGCGGCATATCTTCAACCTGCCTCCTACCAGTTATTCCCATGTTCATTTCTTTGACCAATAATTTTTGCTTAGTTTTTATCAACAACATTTTTTTCCTGACAAAAACAAGACAATCATTATATTTTAAAAACTAAAACTAAAACTATGATGAAATGGACTGATACTTTCATTAAAGAATAAAAATGTGTCCTGGAGATATGAGATCCAATCAGAACTAATTAAGTTGTGTAGAAAGGCAGTACGACTTTGTAAGTGATCCAATGAAATGTAAACTACTAGTACAGTAAGGTTAGACCAATCTGACTGTTGAAAACAGTACAGCAAAGAACATTTCTTTCAGTGGGGGGCAACTAGCACTGCAAACCGTGTGGTGCAACTCTCACCAGTAAAAACACAACAAACTTGTAAACTTTAAATGGGGGTGAGTTAGCAAAATCGTCGGTAGTGTACTTCATTTATGCTATTCAAAACAAACCATGTAAGCATTCCTGAAATGACATGTAGGTCTGCACACTAGAAAAGACCATAAATCTTTTTTTTTTAAATTCATCAAACTCTGTAGATATCAGTCTTTCACTTGCTTTTCTTTTTGCTCGCTGTTTGGTTCATTTTAAGCACAAACATTGAGGTTTCACTTCAAGTACAGCTTAGCTATCACTCACCATGACGCTGAGATCTGTGATGACATACATTTTACAAGCATTTTGACACACTGACAGCTTGATGTCATCCATACACAGGAGGTGTCTGATGGTCATTCCACTCCATATCTCTTGAGCCAAGTGATCAGAGCTGTGAACCCTTGTTTCTTAATTTCTACCTCAGTAGCATCTTAGTTAACTGACTAACATCCTTCTGGTCTTCCCTGACTTTGGCTTCTAACCTTCTTTTCCACAGGGGGCTTCCTCTACAAGCATCCTTGATTTTATAGTCAAGTGCTTTAGGATTGCTTTGACATTTGTTTCAGTGATACTGGTAGCAGGGATGGTGAATAGAGTACTGTTCACATCTGCAAGCATCTCATCCGATGGAAGAGCCAGGAGAGCTGTTGCGTGACTGCCTTGGTTAGCCATCACTAGTTTGTCTGTCTGTATCTGGAAGTCCCACAGGATCTTAGTTTGGTCATGTTTGGTGTTTTTTTTTTGTTTGTTTTTTTCAGTTTTGACCTCGTGACTTCCAGGCTTTAGTCAGCACAGATGTTCCTGTATAATATGCGAGCCACTTGGTTATGGCATTCCACTCATCCCCTGCCTCTCTCTTCCTGCACCCTGCTGTTATGTGCTGGATTGTCTCAGGGGCATCTTTGCACAGCCAGCACCTGGGACCATGGTGTGATAGACCCCAGCCTCTACTGATCTTGTGCTCAGCCATTGCCCGTGGTGCATGCTGTGCACGAGCTTGTCCATCCATAATATGTGTGTGCACAGACCCACGAATCCACTTTGTTACTGAACCTCATAATTGTAATTATAAAGTGCATAACTGCACTTATAAATGTGTATAACTGCCTTTTATACCTGACAGACCAAAAACAGAAATCTCTACAAAACCAGACTTCAGCTTCCATCTTTGATATTTTCTAAAATGTCAGCCTCCACCCCATCCTCACTCTGAAGGTAAGTGAAGAGTGGAGAAAAAACATAGCCTGCCAGTACAGTTTTTTTTTTTTTTTAACATAAAATTTAAAAGGGATCATGAATAAATTAAAAGTGTTTTGGTTGAAGCGGTTGTCAGTCCATCGGTTCAACACAGCCACCTGTGGTTGTGATAATGAAGTAACTGTCAAGCACAGTGCCTACAGACCTTGTTACAGATGAATGAACTCGCACTTATGACTCATTTTATTACAGTAGCACAATGAATGTCATCCAGTGAGCACAATGAATGTCCCCCATCACATGCTTTCTAAAGATTTTCAAAGATTTAGGTAAGGAATATATTGTTTAAAGATTCAGGCACCATAAAGGACCAAAAAGTCTAATTTTAGTGTTATTATAAGCCTTGTATTCATATGTTTCACACCGACTGTTCATGTAAAAGGTTGTCAGAGTAATTGCCAGTAAGTCGCCAGATTTTTGAATACTTCGATCCTTTTTACCCATAAGCCAAAACAAAAAGGAAAGTGGTGCCCACTCAGAGGCCAAACAAACCAACCAACGCTATGGCAGTATCACAGCGGGATGTTAATGCATTCTGCTGTCGTTGTTGTTCAAATCAACAAATTTTCAACATTGCATTAGTCCGTCTCTCAGCACTTTGCAACTTCCATTGTTTTTTGTTTTTATATTTGAAATCTTTCTAAAACAGCATTTTAATGAGCTTTTAACCAGCAGGATAGGGTCACTTACAATGATCCATAATAAACTGAATGCCCACTTTGTCAGAATGGTCACCCAAATACTGCAGTGGAGGGCACCAGTGTGTGTTGATGGGTCCATGTAGTACAAAGTTGGACTAACTGAAAAACGAATGGACAAAATAAGCTGTAACCGGAATGATCTGAATACACAGTAACAGCAGTGACAGCTTTTGCCAAGAATAAACCGAATCCAGCTATCAGGTGTTGAAGAAAGCGAAGAAATATGTCTGATTTGAAGTTAGGACAAAGCACTTTCCTCCTGCTGAGTTGAATGATGGGCGTAACACATTAATAGCTTTAATGGAAAGCACTTTTCGCACATAGATAAATAATAATACATTTCTCTTAGCCTCACTTTTTGTACTTTGTAGAGTAGTTATACAAAGCTTCACAAATAAAAAAGTAAACCAGCAGGTGTAGGTTGTCTCCAGCTGGTCTGGTTTATTCCCTAAAGTCCAACGACAGCTGCGGGCGTGTAAGTTGTGTCTGTCTGTCTGTCTGTGTCAGCCTTGCCGTGCAGCGGGTGATGTGTTTAGTTTGATAAGTGTTTGATAACCTCTAGCACAGAAAAGAAGATATGGCAACAAATAGAACAGAAACAGCATGGAAAGGAGGAGTTTGGGTGGAGGTGGATTGCAATGCAGCTTGCCAATAAGCAGCAATAGTGGGCAGGCTGAAGCAGCTTTTAAATACTGTACCCTATTTGAGATTTGCCAGTTTGTCAAGATTGCTGGTTGAGCTTGAGTGTATTGCCTGCATGAACTGATGCTATACTCACACTACCAGGATATTTCGTGGCTCAAGAGTTGGCAGTTTGTCATGTAGTCGGAAGGTTGCCGGTTCGAGCCCCGGCTCCAACAGTCTCGGTTGTTGTGTCCTTGGGCAAGACACTTCCCCCTTTGCCTACTGGTGGTGGTCAGAGGGCCTGTTGGCGCCAGTGTCCGGCAGCCTCGTCTCTGTCAGTGCGCCCCAGGGCAGCTGTGGCCATCACCAGTGTGTTAATAGGTAGATGACTGAATGTAGTGGGGTCCATAGGGACTAAGTAAAGACCTATACAAATACAGACCATTTACCATTTAAAAAGGACTGGTGAGATAAAAGACAGAAAGATAATATAGAGGCTTTTTTTCACAAGTCATGAATTTCTGACTATAGAAAAGAAGTTTTAACAACATGCTCCCAAACTATTCAAATGTCCCAGTGATTAATCACAGCGTGTCAGTGAAACAGCTTGTACAGTTTCAGGAGCCTGAAATTAAAGCAACTAAGTTGAATGCAGCCATTCAGCCAACTATTCATTACACCTGTCCAACTCCCCGTGTCACATGCCAGAAAAACTTCTGTGAAAAGCGGCTCTTCAACATTGACTTGAAACTTAGCCTCAAGCCATTTCATAGTCATATATGTGCTGCCAAATTATTCAAATGCGCCAAACTTTATCAAATCTAGTTGAGATCCAATGATTTCCAGTGATGATCCTCAGTGCAAATTACATTTTGGTGAAACCACAGAACAAGTATGATATTTGTTATTAAATGAGTAGCTCTGATGAAGGTTTCTTTTCCTCACAGGTTCTTTTTTAGTGCCAAAGCCATACTTTTTGTTTGACACTCCTGCTGCAGCTTAGCAGAGATAACACTGTCATAACATGATGTGTGAACCAACTGCGACACAATTAAAAAGGACCTTTAAAGTGAAAAGGAATGATTGACCTGACTGCTGTGTTACAAATTGTTTAAAGTAGGCTTTCTGTTTTGGCATAAATTCCTCTCTGTGGTTAATTTTTTAGGTAAAGAAAAAAAA
>NW_005187561.1:580372-601183 GCF_000239375.1 Pundamilia nyererei
CTGGAGTTTTGGTGGTAAATAGCTGCTGCTGCATTCTTTTCCTTGAAAAATTAAAATAGTAGCTAGCCAACTTTAACATTTTATTTTAATTTGTTGAAGCTTCTATGTGGATCAAATCCAGAAAATCCAGGGTATTTGTTATTTTGGAGGTTGAATAAGAGACCAAAGCTTCTACTGCTATCTAGTGGTAAAAACTAATATCACCGTACAACTACTTTAAGTTAAAGCGGGTGATATTTTAAGCTGAAAAATAAATAAAAAGCTATACACCCCTGAAATTTGGATCGTGCAACAGGACAATGATTCCAATCACAGCAGCAAATTTACAACATACAGACTTTACAAGAAAAGAATGGAGGTGTTGCAATGGCCAAGTCAAAACCCAGACCTGATTAAAATGCCCTGTAGCTGGACCTGAAGACAGCAGTGCACAAATGAGTACCTTAAAAAATGACGTGAGAGAATGATGAGGTCAGTTGCCAGGTTTATGCACTTTACTGTGCAATACTGCAAATTGTGATATTGATATGATACCAAGTAAATAGAGGGCTGTTATTGTCAATACCAATGCCAATATTGATGCTTTTAACTTATAAAGGAAGCGTATGCAGCGGACAGCAGTGTGTCATGATTTATGAGAGTTTTACTTTCCACAGTAACCAGGTAACACAGTAAAAAAAAAACTTTCAGTATTTCATGTACATTTACATTCCGGGTTTTTTGGAAACCTGGAATGTAAATGTGCCTGTCTCAAAAGCACTTTGCATCAGTTCTGTCTTAAATGTGTCACATAAATAAAACAGACTTGACAATCATGTGTTCAGACATTTTTCACAGTTCATGTTCAGAGTTTTTCTCTTTTGTGCCCTTTCTTGTCCTTACATGAGTTGGTGCAGTACTGAGTTTCTTTCAAACACACATCACTGATTACAATGTTTTCATTTACAGCCACAAAGCACCTCTACGCCATGTTCCTCTGTCTTACTCACGTCAGTCTGCCTGGCTCTGCTCAGTGCCGCTGAGTCACGTGACTGCAGGGAGGAGAGGACGGAGCAAAGAGTACCAGCATGAGAAGAGTGGTGTTTGCACAGACGTGTCTATTTTCTGATGAACAGCAGCTACGTTCTGAACTTAGAAGAGAGAAACAAACTAAAGAGTAGATCCAATCGTGCTTCCATTGATACACCAATACCGAGGTTGGTATCAATACTATCAATATTTGGATTGATCCGGCTTGTGAGGCCCACAAAGAATGGTGGACTGCAGGGCACTGTCACATCTGTTTAAAAATAACCTTTGTAGTTTGAAATAAAAGACATTTGCAGACATACTGCTGGTTCACGTTGCAAACGTAACAGGAAATGGATGTGCACAGCAAATTATCTGTCCATTTCTCTCAACGATTTCATTCTAATGAGATGGAAAAGAAAGAGAATCAAACAAGTTTTGGAAAATGTATCCATTTCAATCCATCCAGCTGCAGTGGAAACATCAATCCATTTCCAGCTGTTTATCAAGATGGGTTGAAGGAGGGCTGGAACCTACGATCAGAGGCTGGGTACTGGACCGGTCACTAGGCAATTACGGCACTCATGGCTCAGTCACGGTAGACTCAAAATAAGGCACCAACCTCTGTGTGACAACGAAAAAATGGTGGCTGCTCGGTGATTGCAATAAATTGGTCACCCAGAGATTGAGAATGGGAAACTACTTTCCATGACAAGTTAATTGCACAGGTCGACTGGTGGGAGGCAACCAGTCTCCAGACAATAGTGGTCAGGGTCAGACTGAGTGTAATCTAAATAACTGCAGACAGATTTATAAATGCACTTTACAGTAAGGTTGTATTTTGGTAAACTTCCTATATATAAAAGCAAAGTTGCCAGATCTCGTGTCCAAGTCAACCTCAACTTATCTAAGGTTAGGGGTATGACTGGGTGTTTTTTTGGGGGGGTTTTAGCCACAGGGCACATTCATTTAACCCTTTTTCTGTTATGAGCTTTCCCACATGGGAGTTCTAAAAGTAGGTGAAAAAGGAGCGTTCACTGAGCTCAAACTCTAACCCCAGAGGGAAGGCCAGTGGCTTGGTTTATGTTGAGACATTAATATAACTGAGTCTGGAGTTATATTGCTATCACATGCCATTTTAAAACACTGTGAATATAACAGATATCTTTATCCTTTTTTTACTTGAGGTTTGGGCTGTCATTACATAGAGTCAGATTAAATCAAGGCTGTTAAACTGATCATAAATGTAGAAACAGTTTAATCAAATGGAGCCAGTCAGTCATTTCACTATTTATTTAGCTGGTTGTAACATTTCTGAACCATTATTAGCCCGGAGGTGGAAGGCACTTTCTGTTCCTCTTTTACAAACCGACAATTATCAAAGTTCCTCTTTTCCTCAGTTGTAAATCACGGAATTATCTGTTCTTCTCTTAGGGGGAAAACGTAAAGTAGATTTTGCACAGCACCTCTAAAAAAACGACACTGTTTAATTACCAAATGTGACAACCTAGTGGGTAGAGGATAAAGACAGAACTTTACATTGATCGTAGGCAGAACATCAGAAAAGCTTTTGATTTCTCTCAGCTGCTTTGCTCTGGGTCATTATTTTGTTTCCATTTCTGTACTTATTGACGTCATTTGGATTTTATAAAGAAACAGTTCCCCACTGAAACTGGATGCACCATGGGGACATTTAATGAGGCATCATGACTTTGTTATGCCACACAGTCTGACTGTGGCACACTTGCACTGGACTGAATATGGTGGAATAACAGGCTCCCTCGTGAATTCTGTGCACAAAACCAGCGAGCACTGAAGGAGACCTCAGCTGTGTTCAAGCAAACAAGTTACACCAAAAAACAAACAAGAAATTAGGTGGCCTGTTTCATATTTTATTTCTTTTTGGGGAAGTGCTTTCACACACATGTTTCAGTGATTCTAAATGTAATATTTTAAGCGCTACCCTAAGCAGTATATCGCACAGCTCAACAACTCTGTGAAATAATTTAAAGAAAACTGAAGCCCTGTGAGGAAAACTATTTTAATTGCTCTCTTACTGATCCACTTGGCAAAGTTAAATTTTTACTGGCAGCCTGCTGTAGAAAAACCAAAGAATGGACAAATAGCAGCCAAGCGTGGACCCAGTTGCTGACGCTGCAGGACTGAAGGCAGGTAGTATTATTAAAGGATCTTTAATATGAAGTTAGGGTTTAACAGGAAGAAATGCACTGAGCTGACAGAAATCACAAAATCCAAAAGGGTAACTAGAGCCGGGGTATTTCCAGATTTATTTTTCTTTATGTGTGCTATGAGGAATCTCAACTAAAATACATCATTTTGTATGAGAGCCTATGCATTCACCTGTAACAAGAGGCTCATCTATTTTCACTCTGATGTGTGCATCAGCTACAAAACGTAGCAGGCCAAGCATGACTTTAGCTTTTTTAAAGGATTCTCTTTTAAAGGGTAGTGTACAGTATTTAAATTGATCGTTGTGATGGCATCAGCCACACAGGGGTAAATTAGTCCATTTTTCACTTTATTAGTTTGCTTTGCAGTTTCTTCATTAATCATTTGGTTAAACCTAACACTGGTATTATGAGGCGCGCACATAGTAACATTGTGTGGTTTTTCTAAAATGTTTTGTTATATTAATTATGTTTCTCTTTCTTTGAGCTACCTGGGTTTGGGCAGTGGCTGTTTCCTGTCTGGGCAAAAGGCGTGGCTGAGGACTCTGGGGACAAAATGCCTGCTCAGCAGGACCAACCATGGGCTTACCAGGAGCAGGGGTGTTTTAGGTTTAGTTAGGTTATTCTGTGCTTAGTTAATATTAGTGTGTGTTTTTGTTTTTCCCCCCTATTGTGTTCAAATGGTTTGGCCAAATCATTATAAAAGCTACCCTCATGTGTCTTTGTAATTAGGTGAGTTTGTGAGTTAAGTTGTGTCTCACTTTGTTTTGTTTAAGTTTCTGGAAATTACTTTTTGTAGAGTTATATTTAGTTGACCTGTTTTATGGGCCTGCTAAGTATGGTTTTGAATTTTGTTAATTTTGGACTTTTTGAGGGTTAAAATAAAGAAAAACCCCTTTTGAAGATATTTTTTTGCCTGTGTCCGCTTTGCTTTGGCTGTTTGGTCCCTCACAATCGTATTAGTAGGAGGAACAGCAAGGTGAGTGAACAAACAAAAAGTGCAGGCAGAGATAGAGCCAAAAACTGTTCATTCAAAGACGCAGGCGATGGCCATCACACTGACTCACTTCCTGCTTTGCTCCAGTGAAGGTGGAAATGACCACTCACAGAGCACGGGCCAAACAGCCACAAACACAGGACAGCTGTCTCAACTGCTGTTTGGCACCGTATCAAACTGTTTTCAGCCACCTGTAGTTTTGGTAGTGGGAGGCTGATCTGTACTGTTGCATCAGTCAGGCCCCACCAATCTGATTATGTTTGTCTCTGAACACACCGAGCCGTCTTATAATTGTCAGCATTTTGTGTTCGTAAAAAAAGAACATTTGTCATTCTAGTAGCATAAAATATATAATAAACAAAAAATAAAAATGTTTTTTCATTTTGTTAGTTGTTCATATGAAATGTGGCCATAGTGTCAAATAATTAGGTCAGCGTGTACAGAAGTTTTCACTATGAGCCAAAAACCGGAGGTTTCTTTAGCGTAGTGAGGGAGAAAAGGATGCAGGTAATGTGTGTTTATATCACAATTCATGCAATACTGTAGTTGCATGTTTGCCATTAGCTCTTTACTGTAAGCATGTAACTTACAGTAACTTACATGTGCAGCTGGTCTTATTGTCACAAAGAAACACTTCATCTGTTTTTTTCTTTTTACATGGTGTTTTGTTCTTTTCTTTTCTTAAGTTGCAGCTTTTTTGACCTCTCATCTGCTGTTTTCAAATTCAAATTCAAATTTTATTTGTCACACACACACAACCATACACAGTATGACATGGGGGTGAAATGCTTGTAGCTGTACAATGCCCCGACCATTAAATGACAGTGGTTTTACAGTATTTGTTTCAGAGTTATGATAGTTTGACATTTTCTAATTAGCTAAAAAGCAGCTGACTTACAGTCTCAATAAATACGTCTGTCAAAGCCTCATCAGGCAAGTTTCGATAACTAAAGACTAAAAGTACAAAGTATATTTCCTCTTTATTGTTATGTTAGTTTAGTTTTTGCTTGTGAGGAGAAGCCAATCAGAAGAACGGGAGAAGATCCAAAATGGCTTGTTTCAGACAGGAGATGAACTGTGAGGCTGTAGCACGAGATAAATGCTTGTAGCTGATATAGACATTTAGCCTAAAATATATTCAGTCTTTTTCTTGTTGTAGTGGAAAAGTATTCATGAGGACAATCCAACGACCCTTCCATGACTATTCTTAAATCTGACAGATGAAGTTAAGGTGAAGGTGAAGTTAAAACTACAACATCCCAAAGATTATAGCATATTAGACGCATCACCTCATGTCTATACCCTGCTCTCTGTTATGCAGGCTAAATAAACGTGGGCAGGGCGGGGGAAAACCAAGGTTAAAGCAAAATGTTAATCACAAAAGCAACATGAAACAGCTGTACTAAAAGATGTTGCTCACCCTGCTGTTTGATGTACTTCAACACTGCCTTTATTTAAACCACAGATCTCTGGAGGAAAGGGCTTACCAGGAATCCTCAAGACAAAGCAATGCATACCGCGTCACTCTACAACCTTCTCTTTACTTTCATCATTTCAATACAGCTATTATGAAAACAAATTCATAAGAAGCAGATTTTACTGAAGTGTCCTTGCGCAAGATACTGAACCCTGAGTTACTCCCGTTCCTCCAGTTGGACAGAAAGCACTTAGATGTATTTTTTGTTTTTTTTAAAGCACTTGTATGAATGAGACGTTTTTTATTATAAAGTCCTCAAGTAGAGCAGAAACAGTGTGTTTAAGAACCAGTCTATCTAGCATTAGTTGTCGAGTTACTTACGTTTGTGGACAGTCAGATGGTGTGTGGCTTTAAACTGTGTGATGATATTATCTCCTTTTCTCTTTAGAAAGGATGCTCCAGTATCATCTGATAAAGGAGGTAATGGAGGAAGCACTGAAACACCTTTCATTAGTAAAAGAATTTAACACAGTCTCTTTGAAGCTGCTGTGCAGATACGTCCAGGTCACTTCACTCAGTCAGGAAGCTTTCTAAGTAAAACTGCCCGTTAAACCATAACGCCAGTATAAGATTAACTAAAGGGTTATTTTGCCCTGTAAATTTCTAACTCTGGACTGAGCATAATAGACCTCCTTTGAACCCATGCTAGTCGACTGGAGCAGGCTGTGAACCCCAAAGGGCAACCTCCAGAGCTGGAAAATGAGGGATTGATAACAACTGCAGTTCCTTTAGGTTTCACTTGAGGCTGTCTGCAAAAAGAGGTCGATCCACACAGAGACTCCAGTGTTAAAAAGCTTCAACTTTACAGTGTTCAAGAGCATTTTCACAGCCTGCTACAAAACACAGGCTGTGTGCAGACTAAATTGCATCAGTCCTACTGAATACCAAAGTTTTCATACCAGAGCACATCTGGGTTAGAGGAACAATGAGCCCAAGGGCATGTAGTGACAGTCCTGCCATGACAAACACTCAGGGCAGCTGTGACAGCGGCTAGCTGAAAGCAGTCTCACACGTGGCAACTTGTCAAAACTTGTGGCAACTTGTGATCTCTGCATTTCCATCATTTACACGATGCAAAGCTGGCTATGGTAACACATCTAATTTGGGAAAATAGCAAATCAAACATAAAATACATCTGAAAGCTGAAGAGCTGTATGTGTTAGCCTGAAAGCCAAATTCACCACAGGACGTTTAGCATGCTCTTCTACAACCCATGGGTGATGATGATGAACCTGACTGACCATCTCTGGAGAGGGATTTGAAAATGGGTGTGCACTGAAGCTCCCCATCAAAGAATGGGAGAAAGTGCCCAAAAATATGTGCCAAGATTGTAGCATCATACTCAAAAGACCTGAGACTGTAATTCCTGCCAAAGGTGCTTCAACAAAGTATTGGGGAAAGGCTTGGATTCTGGCGCACGTTATAATTTTTGCATCTTACATTAATAAATTGGAGCAGCACTGTGGTGCAGTAGTTCGCGGTATTCCAGCTTCCTCCCAAGAACATGCACGAATTGACCACGAGTGCAAATGGTTGTCTGTCTCAGTGTGTTAGCGCTCTGGGATGGGTTCCAGCAGCACTGATAAGGACAGGACGATGGCTAAATGTGAAAGAATTTAAAGCCAACCTTTTTTAGTTTGTTGTTACGGAGTATTGTGTGTAGAAATTTGAGGTGAAAAATAAATTTAATCTTAGAACAAGTGAATGAATGTTGCATTTTCTGGATGCAATGATAAATTAGCATTCCACCCATCCACATGGAAGCCTTTCAGTAACCGGTCTTTAAATTTTTTAAAAAATAATACATTTTTGTATCTTACATCCTTTGTATTGCAGGCTCTGCACTCGTCTTGTGTTACATAAACTTTAAACATTTAACTGCATTTAATTTTATATTGCTGGATGATGATACTGATAATTCTGGCATGTATGGAATATTTTCACTTTCCACCCAACAAGCAGACAGCACTGTTTGCACAGACACAACACAGCTGCAGATGTAAATAAAGACCGGTTTTGTTTATTGACGCATAAAACATCCTTCAAACAATAAACCCATTTCAATGTAAGGTCTCTGTACAATGCTTACTAAGCAGTTTTATTCATATAGAAAACGTTATGAGGGGCCCTGCTTTAAAAATCACAAGGCTCCTTCAAATTTAATGGCAGGTACTCTGGGAAAAAAAAAAGTACAGCATTCCATCAACAAATATTTTTCAGGCAATAAATAGGCATTTATAAATAGTGTAATTTACAACCAAATACAAAAAGAAAACATCACAAATTTAAGTTCACTCTTTCAACTATGTGCAACCCTTTTTCTTTGTGACATGGCCTACAACTCATTTCCTCTCCCTCAACCCAAAGGAACCAAAGTCTCATCATACTTGCAGCATAATCAAAAAAACTTAAGTGATTACAAAAAATCCAAAACAAACAAACGAAGGGAAATGTCTCAAAGAATCTGTCACTCAACGTTTCGCATTACAAAACAGTTTTTAACTCATGTTCCTGACCGAGGAGGTGTCTAACATACAAAAGACCCGCTATGCTAATGTACTTGTGTCATCGAGGGGAAGGAGGGAACAAAGCTCTTGTGAACTCACAAACAGAAGACAAAAATGGCGGGGAACAGGAAAACTATCGAGTCAGTAGTCTTTGCGTGATGATGTTGCCAGTTTAAACTTAATATGTACAAAATTTGACTTTTTCCCCTCCTTTTGTGATTTTGTGTGGTTTTTGGGGTGAAGTCCAGCTGAGCCAGCAGTAGAACAGTCTGGTCGTGATGACAGGTGGAGCTACCGTTCACCCCCTCTAGTCCACTTGTTTGGGTGGGTGGGTGGGGGGGTTGGGGGTGGTACACCACTCTGGGCAGGTTGCATAGACACACAGCTTTCAGGCAGCTGCCTTATAGGATTAGCTACAGGGTGCAGTTGGGTGACTGCCGGCTTACTTCCTGAATATCAGAAGAAACAAACTTAAAAAAAAAAAGAGAGAGAGAGAGAGAGAGAAAAGAAAAAACAAGGTTTCCGGAGAGTTTCTGATTTGTGGTACTAAAAGTCCTCAGAACGAGAGAATATCACCATCAAGAGGAAGAAGGCAGGGGACTCGCCTGTGGGGACAAAGAAGCACACACTGAAGCATTTCATGGTTCTCTGTGGCCCGCCCTGGTGGATTTGTGCCCGATACTTACAAGTGTGAACTGGTCATAAATCTGCATGAGGTCCTCTAGCTTGTACTGCTCCAGCACCACAAAGTTGTCCAGGTTAGTGCTCCCCCTACGGGCACAGTCCTGGCAGTGCACCACGTATGTTTTCCTGCTGTTGCTCTCGCTGGTTACAAACAGCAGGTCAAACACTTCCACCTAGGTGCAAAATAGCAGGTGCACAAGCGTTACCAAAGTAGGAAAAGTGACGATCGAATGGCATGCCTGCAGCAGGAAGGAAAATACAAGTGAGCAGGGCTGCGCTTACTTCACAGATGCTGCAGTAGTGTGCCGGCTCGTTCTGGGTCCTCCCATGCCACACCAGTTCCTTCCCGGCAGCCAGCAGCAGCTCCCTCTGCATCTGACACTGCTTCAGAGTGCGCAACAAACAATACCTAAGAAACAGAAACACACCTGAGGTAAGATCAAGGTAACATGCACACAAAACCAAGAATGAGATGATGAATCTACAGGCATTTACTTGATCATCTCATAAAGCTTGTGGTCTGAGACTTTAATGTTCCTGGCCATGTTCCATGAGAGGTGGATCATGGGAACGATGGATTTGACGCTCTGCAGTTTGTTCCACTCGTAGCGCTCCACCGCCAGCTTGTACTGATGGGCTGAAGAAAAAAGCACATATTTATGTTCATCTGTGCATGATTCAGTCATACAGCTGGCCCCGATGGGGAAGGAGCTTTCCTTTCCTAACCTGTAAGGGGTCCGACATTCCACGCGATGTTGTTGCACCAGCCGATGGCCTGAACCCAATGAACTGTGCCTGTATTAAGCCACACCAAGTCCCCGGGACGCTGGATGAAGCGGTAAACAGGCACATTGGTCTCGTACAAGTCCTCCAGGTTGGGCCACCAGGAGCCCATCAGGTAGTTAATGTTGTTCCTGTAAAATAAAGAAATATATCATCAGATACAATGAACCACTTTGAGCTTCACCTAACAGACTTCAAACGATCTTTTCTGTCCACGTACTTTTCACAGAATTCATTGATGACGCCCCAGTATGGCTCAGGCACAGCAAACCACTCGCAGTCCCCAGGACCAATATTAATATTGACGGAGCAGAAATTGTTGTTTTCTTGGTGACCTATGAAAAAGCACGATTACTCAGAGTGAGACAGAGTGAGACAAAAGACTGCACACACACTTGTGGTCACTGCGTTGATCTATACCTGGTGTCCTGCTCCCTGGCACCTTCATATAGAGCTGCACAGTATTCATGCCCAGGATTGTGTGACCTACGTGACTGAGCAGGTTACCAGCTGACACCACTCTGGCGAAGGCAGGCAACTTAGTCAGCTCCTGCAGCTGCTGCTTCCACCTGAAAGGGCAGAGGTCAATGAAACGAAGAAAAGGGACTAGTGCTTCATCTTTCTTCAACTGCAAATCGCTCTACACGTTTCATCGACTAAAATGAATGAGTCACTTACTTCTTGTCATCTGAGAGTTCGATGTTAGTGCCAAACTTGATGTGTTTGAACAGACCCTTCCTTCGCTTCACACTAAGAGCAAGAGCGTAAAAGGTCATTAATAACAGAAACAAGAGCTCGCAAAGCTTTCAAATCTACACAGAAAGACAGAGAAAGTTCACCCGTCTGAGGAACCCGCCTCCGCTTCCACCTCCTTTTTCTTCTCATTTTCTTCCTGTTAAAGAAAACATTTTTATAGGCTGGTAACATACTCAGCAACACGGTGAAAATATTTTCAATGTAACATGGGAGGTGGCTGATTTGTAACATAATACAAGGTCAGAGTTTTCTAGTGAAAATTAACAAACAAAACCAAGCATTTGATCCTGATTATCTTTTTACTTGAAAGCCAAAATAAGAACTTCAATTAAAATCTGACCCGCAGAGACTCCTGGAAGGACGATGCCTGGTACTGGGCGTATTTGATGATGGTGGTGTGTGAGCGGCTGCTCTCACAGCGCCACATCTTCCTGTTGCCGCTGGGATCCCAGTTCTCATCGGTGGGCTGAGCCAGCTGAGTCCGCACCTCCACTAAATGGTCTGGGTTAGCCTCCACCAGTGTCTTAGTGGAGAACAGGCCCAAGTCTGAGGATGAGGAAGCAAGGAAGAGTTTAGAACAGCTTTCATGCATCTTACATCATTTTAAACAAGTGTTAAAATAGATTTTAGCGAACCATCGATATGAACTTGTGACTTAAGGGGAACAGAGTGGAACACGTATGTTACATGAATTGGTTTTTGTTTTATTTTCTTTATTAATAACCTGAGGACAATCTGTTACATAATAGTTGGGGGGGGGGAGAGCTGATGGTAGTGATTTTTTTATATTATTTTTTTGGTGCAAATCCAACTAGTTTTCTCCACAGGAAATGTGTGCAGTAACATTTTCAGCTTGCAGGTGGTGCTGTTGTCATACATGTCATACAAAGTCATCCACACAACATGCTCCCTCCTGTGATTTCAGAGACACACCCACAGAGCCATGTGAGACTGGGAAAGAAACATCGAGTCAGCCACGCCAGCCGCACTTGCAACACTCAACACGGAAAACACCTAATTTACAAAACTGTGCCATCCCATCCTCTTACCTAGTTTGAGTGCTCCAGCCAGTCCTCTGATGACAGTGACCGGGTTGGTGGGATTGGTGCAGAACTGATGAAGGGGGGGGAAGAAGGCATCCCTCTTGTTTTCTAGCTGTATGTCAGACAGGAAAACGTGAACTGACTCCAGGCTTACTGAGAGTATCAGTGCATTAAAAAGGAGCTTAGAGTGTTTGTGCTTGTTAGCTGTAGCTAAGATACTGAGAATCAACAACATGATGAATACTTCTCCTTATATGGCACAGCTGTACTCACATAAATACTGGGTGTTGGGGGATTGAGTTTGTCCTTTGGCAGTGGAGGAGATGGCGCACGAGGGGGCCGTGGTGGGGGACACCTGTCCAGGAGGATGCTGCTGGTCGACAGGCCGTTCTTCCCCAGATTCCTGCAGGTAAAGAACACGAGATCATCACGCTGTGTATCGGCTTAGGTAGAAATCTGAAACATCAGTGCTTAGTGTGCCTCATTTTGTGAACTCGCCCTTCGCTCTCCTTCCCTTTATAATGTCTTGATGCCTTCTCAATCATCCAGGAAAGAAAATCTCCAAAAAGTTGATTCTGTTCATCTGGACGTAGCGTTTTGTGGGAGAAATGTTTCGTCACTCATCCAAGTGACTTCTACTCAAGAAGAAAACTGAAGAAGTCACTTGGATGAGTGACGAAACGTTTCGTCCAGATGAACAGAATCAACTTTTTGGAGATTTACTTTCCTGGATGATTGAGAATGCAGCTCACTGAACTAATACAGCCAATCCCTCAACAAGTTTGTGCTCTCTGCTCATATTGCCTTCATATTAAATGATTTTTTGCTTTTTAAAGAACTTACTTTAACATTGCACTCAACAACAAATAAATCCTCCCTAACAAAAAAAAAAAAAAAGTAACATCTTGGGCCAAATCACCCACAAGTAGGGGTGATGTGGGCTGCAAGTGGGCCCTGGGCCACAAGTTTGAGACCCCTAACATATACTAATATAGTGTTACCATCAACTGCTCATACACCTTTCATTCGTGCTTTGATGTTGCTTCTGTATCTGGAACCACTATTTCTAACTGCCCTGCTTTGTGACAGACACAAATCAATAAATCAGTAATAAAAAAAGAAAAAAAGAAAAACAACTTTTGGTTTACGGTAATTTCACTAGAGGTTCATTGACACTTCACATCACTGCATGTACATCTCTTTATTACAAGTCTGACAGCGCATCCCTCTCTCTGTGCCACCAGTTAGCATTAGCTTTTGGGTCTAATGACTTTTGTGCTGGAAACCCTGCAACTTATCTAACTGGAAGGCAAACATGGATGATTTGTCTAAATTAGCTGCTTGTCATTCTGCTCTTAAATAAAACAAAACCCCCAAAAACACAATAAGGAGAGGGACCAACATGAGCGATGGCCTAACTCTGCATGACTTGAAGATTAAAGGCAAAAATGTCCTCCACATTTCTCTAAAGAAGGAAAGCGCGAGAAGAAACAAGTTTCTAGCACTGTGACAGTTACAAATCTATGTGGTTCACACAAACATTTAAGCACATGTACACGTCAGATCTCTGTCTGACATGAGTGCAGAGTGTGAATGATGCTGGGAGGGAGCTAAATGGTGTATAGTACGGGGTCAAAATATCAGGGCATTTTTAAATGTAACAAAGAATCAAGGCATTCCTCACTTTCACAACATGGTTTCATACATATGAATGTGTCTGCTGCATTAACCGACACGGTTTGTGCCGGTTACCCCAACCCTAACAGATAATGGGCAGGTGTTAGCAGTGAGCTGGAGAGGGCATTGCAGGTTTCTTTAGCTCTCGCTGTGTTTCAGTTTTAGATTTACACAATAATTTGTACTTATATAAACTTCTGTGACTAATTTATGGCAGGCTGAAAAGTTTGAAAAACTCAGAATTACACTTAAATCCAAAGCGGAGTAAAATGAATATTAATTTGGGCATGCACTATATTAACTCAGTGAATTCTATATGTGGTCTTAGCTTTACTGACTTCGTACCTGCATGCTTTGAGCATTTCACTGGAGCTGGGGTAGATGGAAACTGAGGACCAGGGAGCCAGGCCAGCAGGGCCAGAATGTCTATGAGGCCCCCCACAAGGCTCCACCTTCATTGGGCTCTGGGAGTCCTCCAGCCCCTTTCCATTGAGCGTGGGCCCCTGACTGTTTGTACTGGACGGGCTGTTAAGGCAGGGGAGGCTGTTAATGGTGTGAGGGTCTGCTGAACATGGAGAGGGCATCGCAGTGGCAGAAAGTGGCGAGGAGGATGCCACTGAGTGCTCTGAAACTGGCTTGGTGGCGCCATTGAGACCTGGATGGACATTGTTCATTTTCTCTGAGGAAGACCCTCCGTGGTTGTTGTAGTTATTGTTATTGTCGTTACTGGTAGTATTAGCTTTTCCCTTTATCAAGGCTGAGAGAGGATTGTCTGAACTGAGCACGCTGGGGGCAGGAGAGCTGGGCAGAGACGCGCTGGCAGAGCCGTCAGTCACCCGTGGCTGGATGTGATTAGTCAATCCCTGCGCAGGGGTGGTGCTGGGACTATGCGACGTCCCTCCAGAATGCCTGATGGCAGCCTCCTGACCTGATGGCAAAGCGGCAGCTGCAGCACTGCTGCCGGTGTTGCCCCCTGAAGGCGTGGTGTCTTTGGTGTGGACCCCTGAGGTAGTAGCGGAGTGGGGAGGTGAGGACAAGTGGTTGGGGGTTGTCTGAGGGGAAGTGGGGGATAAAGACGAGGCAGAGGAAGAGGCAGTGCAGGGCCCAGAGGAATGTCCAACCTGATTCAGAATGCCAGATGATGTGAACGAGGTCTGAGGGGAGGAGGAAGAAGAAAAAGGGGGTTCTCCATTAGGACCTGCCGAATGTGAACCTGGACCTTTTTGAAGCCCCTAGAGAGAGAGTGAAACATACTGATTAATAAATGGTGCATTCAATGAGCCAAAATAATTCACATGAAAAACATGCAGAAACAAAATAATGCAGAAAGTGACATGTGCAAACGGTCTACAAGTTCACCAATCTAATCAGTCATTCACATGGCAGCAACTCAAAGTATTTAGGTGTGTAGATGTGGTAAAGGTGACCTGTTGATGTTACAACCAACATGGACCAGAATGTCTGATGAATATTTCTTGCATCTTGCTAAATCTATGCCATTAAGAACTACGGCAGTTCTAACAGCACAAGGAGGTCAAACCTGGTGCTAGTATGTACTCATTAAAGTGGCCAGTGAATGTGAATTGCTGTTGTGCAAAACAAAGCCATTTCAAAGCAGTCAACAGTGTACCTGAGTGGTAGTGTTGCGTTGTTGGCTCCTCCATGTCTCGTCTGCTTGACTGGGACTACTGGTAGTGCTGCTGGTGCTGGGTTGACTGGCGGCTTTGCAGTTGTGAGGTAGAGAGTTCTGCTGCGGGTAAGGCACGTTTCCGTTGCTTGCGCCGCCACCTCCCAGTCCCAGGTTGTGATTTTTGTCCGGGTGTCCAGGCAGCCCCGCTGAAGGACTTGTGGAACAGGATCCATTGGCTGTGGGCTGAGTGACACACGGGGGCCGGGTGGCTGTGTGATTGAGAGGGGAGGTGCGAGAGAAGCCTGTGTGGTGGGGAGAGGGCCCAGCCAATTCGCCGTTGGGAAGGCTGGGCCTCGGTTGGCCACCTGCTGCTGCCTGCTGCCGAATCTGATACAGGGCAGAGAATGAGAAAAGAGTCACACTTAACACAAACTGTTCTGATCAGGAGTTTACACACACACTTAATGTGAACACGAAGGCTTAGGTTATGTTGAGCTGTCAATTGCTGCTGTAAGCTACTCATTTTCTTTCACATCATTCACATATAAGAAAAAAAAGACACCTTCTTTCTCAAATGAGTGTTCTCATCAAAATGATGCTCATCAAAATCTAAAAGTGTCTCAACTGCCAAGGCCTGTGCACTTCCCTTTGGTGACCATGAAGGGCTACAGCAGGTAGTATCATGAAAAGGATTTGTTTCACAGTGCTCACTCATACAGTGGGACTCAAAGCAGATCTCACAAAGAAGATGGTAGATTTACACAAGCCAATCACTTCTCTTGTAGTCAAATTTTAAATGTAATTAGATAAACCAGTGTTATAAGTACGTGGTACAAGTGTGTGGCCACTCCAACCAGAATTATGCCAAAACTTATTCATGAAGACCAAACTAAGAGGTTGAGAAATCACTGAAAGCCCAACAATGCCTTAACATTCATGTCCATCATAACTGTATGTAAAATATAAACCTCCTATACATTAGCCAGTAGAAACTCACGTCACTAATAACCAAGGTAGCATGTGTGTACCTGCTGATGATGCTGCATGAGCGAGAACTGCTTCTCCAGCTGCTCCAGCATCTGCAACTGGTGGGGGTTGAGGTTTGCTCGGTTGGTCCGCAAGTGTTCCAGGTGCTGTACATTTCACAACAGTGTTGCATTAAAATTAGAAGATCACTTATTAAAGCTTACTACCAAATGCACAGGTAGCATTCCCCACACATATCTATTACTTGAGCAAGACACACATGTAGTTTTAATTAACACCCAAATATATTTGGTTTATTAACTTTAGCATTTTTTGTGTTTTTTATTTTCATCTATTTTGTCATCAATTTTCCTTTTCTTATTTCTAAACTTCAGTCATGATGACAAGCTAGCCCTATCCCTTTCTGTGTTTTTGTGGTGGCAGTCTCTGACACCATTCGACCTTGTCTCATTGTATAATCTTCAATCCCACCACCTCGGACAACAGGTAGCAACGCCCTCAGCAATGACGCTGAGCAGAATTAACACTACATCTGCAGCTGTAGTTCAAGACAATGGACTCAAAAGTCCAGCTGATTACATTATGCCAATATAAATTTGTTTTGGCAATTAAAGTAGCTGCAGAGAAACACAACCTAATGGTATTTTTGTCATTTTTACCCATACTATATGGGGATTCTGAGATTATTATCCTTAACGACAACTAACCTAAAAAGTAAAATAAAAAACATATATGTTAAAATTTTAAATGACTGCTTCAGTTATTTTCATATAAAAGTGTTACAATCTTTAAAGAGTTTCTAGGTTTACACTTGAGTTCCATGTAAATAAATAAATAAATGATTAATTGGAATTTATAAATGAAACTGATGTCCAAGTACAATCCATGATCAGCTTTATGAATGTGATACAGATGGGAAGCATGGAGGATATAAAGAAAAATGACAAGACAGGATAAAAATGTTAAACATACAATATCACGAGCTGATATAAGTGGTTCTGTGAAATGCATATAAACCCCCAAAGCGACCTCTTTGAGTATGTCTCATTTTAGCTAATAAAAGTCAGATGTCAGATCAGACTTTACATTTTCTTCTAAATCAGAATCATGTGTAACAGTAATAAAGTTTGATTTGGCAATTTTTTTTTGTTTTGTTTTGTCTGTCTTGCATCCCCTATTGGGCTCCAACCTTGGATCTTTTGCATATTATGCAAATGTAAACCACTAAAATGTGAAGCCTCTGTGAAAAATAGTAATAATTACCAAATTAAGAAATGCATGTTCCTACCTGAAGCTTGATTTGCTGTTGATTGGTGGTGTTTCCCCACGAGTCTGCAGCACCCTGTAAAAGAGACACAAATCTGTACCATGCACCATATTTTTAACTCTCCACCATCACACACAGTAGCATCCCTGGCTGTACCTTGGCTGGGCTGGCAGTGCGTTTCTTCTTAGCAGGACTGGCCTGCGGATCTGCATGATTGCTGGCAGACTGGCCTCCCTCCCCTTTACAGGCCTAAAAATGCATCAAAGACAGTTTGTGACTACACACTGGACTATCAACAACAGTAAAGCTGCTGCCCCCCCCAAAAAAAAGTAAGCTAAAATTTAAAAAGTGAGCCAAAGTATCCAAACTTTCCCCACACTGAGATCAAAGGACAGGGTCCATACTACACATTTACATGCAAAAACATTGAGCATTTAAACAATGCTTGTATGGCAATACTCTGATATCAAATATGGTTTACCTTAATCTAAATAACTGAGATGGATTAAGGTGGTAATCAGAGTATTCATACTGTGATTATTATGTGAAACAATGTGCTATTTGTTGCATTTAGGGCTGTAACTGGATATTTGATAATGAAACAGTTTTTGTTGGGTTCAGGATTCAGATATGAGGAAATAAAAAGCCTTAGTTTCTGTGCCTGACTTCCCACTCTCTCTCAGCAGTGATGATCATGTTTCACTTAACCCCAATGTTGCCAACACAGCGACTGCCACTAGAGTTCTGTGACTTTCAGATCTCTTTAGCCTTTTCCTTCCAAACAATGCCTGGCAAACAGTCTATAGCCAGCAGTCGAGTGCTTTGCATCGGCCTCTTGTTCACCTGGCACTGACACAGCTCTCTCTCCCTCTCTTTCAGAATCCAAAAAGTAAAGCAAGCTTGAAGTGGCTTAAATCTGCATTCTTTGTAATGGCGACGAGGGGTGATACCTGTGGTTGTGAAATGACTAGTCTATGGATAAACGGCCCTCGATCCTGATGGGTTTAAATGCTTTTCCCACGAGCTTATGGGCTTAGTCACTCATTTCAGGTCACACTGAGTAAAACAATTTTGGTCGTTTGACTAAAATCAGATTGCAGCCACTGTCTTTAATTCATGTGAATCCTTGATTATTCACAGTATGTTACTAAAATCGTATTGAGAGCATCCCTAGTTGCTTTACAGGAAAGTAGTTTGAACATCTCATATTCTGTTCATGTAAAGTCACTAATGCAGACAGGATATCACTTGGTTCACTCTGATCAATACTTAGAATCACTGAAAATGACCTCGTTATTGTTGTGGCACAGATGAAGCATGATGCAAATATGGTGATTTGAAGCCAAAATGAGGACTTAAGGATTTTACTAACAGACAAACAGAAAAAACAAGAAGGGTTAAAACTGATGTGACAGTGGTGGAGTTGAGCCTCAGTCTTTTTTTCTAAGTCAGTTGTGGCAATCAAAACTCGCGTATGCCATTCATGACAAACACAGGTCAAATCCATGCATTCGTACTACTCGATATGCTACGCTCATTAGACATGCATTTTCAGCATTTTCTGTTGCAATGTCTGCATAAGATTTGTGCATTTTTGTAAAAAAGATAAAAGCAGTGTGGCATGATGAGTTCTTTGTAGAAATCCTTAGTAATTCTAACACGTGCCTTTTGATGAGAGAGAGGCTATGAAGGGAAACTGCACTTTAGCAATTAAGATTATTGCAAAATGGGCCTCACTCCAGTTCTTTCATGCTGTTTATCTTTGGATCCATATTGAACACTGATGCTAGCCAGAATTTTGGAAAATGACTATGATGTAGTTAAATCCTCTAAAAGTATGAGGGCAAGGCTTAAACAATCCTCTTCAATTTACAGTTTAACTAGTTTATAAGAGACTGGAGTTTCCTTTATAAGCTGGATCTCACCTGCTGTGTCTGTGCAGTGTTCAGGGTCCCCTGCCTGGACGTGAGCTCAGCAGGAATGGGTAGGCTCCATGCCTCCTCAATACTAGGAAGCATTTTACTCTTATTCTGCAGACTACCTGGTTGTAGGTTACACAACTGAGCCTAGGAGAAATTGTGTAAGACACAAACTTTAGTGCTGAACTTGGGTTGGACAAAAAAAAAAAAGATACTAGAAAAGTTACTGCTCGTGTACGTGCTGTGATCAAAAAATCTTCAAAGGAGCCCGTTTAAAAAAACAGAAGAAGATAAAAATGATCTCTGCTTCAAAGTCACCTTTTTGTGGATGTCTGAAAAGCTTGTAGCTATTTGTAGGTAAGCGGAAGTCCCATTTTGACCACTTGCACTTGCTAGTAGGGTAGATTGTGACACAAGACTATTTTCTGTAGCCAAAAAAAAAAAAGAAGTATTTTGCTTTGTATCTGCACACAGCCAGATACATTTCTCTGGTGTTATAGTAGAACTCCACACCAAGAGTCTGACTCTGGTGGCCAAACTCAGGGGAACTTACTCAATACTAAAAAACTCACACGCCCACTCTGGTTTTACCTCTCCTGAGCTTTTGACATGTTGTGAATTTTCAAGTGAAAACTGAAGCTGGCCCAGCACTCAAAACCACAGTTGGATCAGTTTAAAACTTGATTGGTTGATGTTTGCCGTCTTTGCTTGAAGATCGCAGGCGTGCAAGTGCAAGACGGGACTTCCAGAGAGCAATATTACAAATGCAGCCATGCTGAAAACATTCTGACCTCCACAAAAAGATGACCTTAAAGGAAAAATTACAAATTTGGTAAAGTTACATTTTCTTGGGGATATTCTCAGATGTTTTTGATCACACCTTATATAGGTGATATACTAAAATGTTCAATGCCATGAAGGAATGCTTTACAATAAAGTGAGGGGAAAACGCCAAAACAAAATACCAATATGAATTATTATTCATATCTCTGTTACCAGAAATCAAAAGGACAAACACACAGCCTGCAATTCAAAAAGCTGATTGCTTTGGCAATGTTTGGCACTTAACACGTCACTTTAATACACGCACACACCAAAATGCACAACACGTAACAAAGTGCGTTGGGTTTATGTAAAGGCCAGCTCTACCTGCAGCAGCTTGATACGTTGTGTGAGTGCAGCAGTGTTGAGGCAGGCCTTGCTGCGAGTAGCGTTGATGTAGCACTTGATAGCGTCGTGCGGCTGGCCGCAGGATTCGTAGAGAGTGCCCAGATCCATCCAGGCGGCGGCGTGGCTGTGATCCAGTTGAACAGCACAGATGTAAGCCTGCAGTGCATCCATAGGCTGGTTCTGCTGCTGGTAAAGCACCCTGGACCCAGAGGCAAAGATAGGAAATTATTCTCTTGCCATCTTCCAGGATTTAGGTCATTATCCTCTTACAAACTCACAGTTCTCAGGGGACCTAATCTGTTCTTCATAATTCTAACAATAGATCCTTTCACACTTTTTCCATGTCCTCTATAAAGCTGCTGCTTCTCCACCAGCCATTTTGAGTCAGACCTAAAGAGCTTCACCTTCTTCATTGTGACCTTAATCATACTTCTCAGCATAGCCAACACATGACAAATTTTGCTCTTACCCTATAGAGCACCAGGTGTCAGCACTGGCCTCCGATTTATCAATGGACTGCCGGTAAGAGATGAAGGCATCCTGCACCTTCCCAATACTGGAGTAGCACCTTGAGGAGAGGAGACAAAGAAAGAAATAAGGACCAAAGAACAGTTGAACTACAGGGAGTGCAGAATTATTAGGCAAGTTGTATTTTTGAGGAATAATTTTATTATTGAACAACAACCATGTTCTCAATGAACCCAAAAAACTCATTAA
>NW_005187561.1:602550-603605 GCF_000239375.1 Pundamilia nyererei
ATGAAGAGGATGATGTGGACAAAATACTCATTTGCCTAATAATTCTGCACTCCCTGTATAAAAATATGACTGGTACCATTCTGGTGACCAATTTCTACCCTAAAGCAGACAATTCAGGGTTTAGTCTGATGTTTGTTTTTAGGAACAAATTGACTGATGTGAAAACATTCAGAAGACAGTTGGGCATCTACTGGTTATGTGTCAGTTTACGCTTACACAGCCTACATACAACAGTTTATGTTGTAGTTTAAAATACAACACTACAAAACTTCAATACAGTACTAATACGGTGGTTAGCAATACTACCTTGCTTTCCATCTCATCCATCTGCAACATTGTATAATGGAGAGGAGGGTTGCTAGACGGGACATGTAAATGCCTTTGTGCATTAAATTTAGTTTAACCAACTAGTTTTTCTGTTGCCAACTAGCAAAGGGAGCAACATTTAGCTATCTAGTAGATGTTGCTGAGGAAAAATCTGCACTGAACTTTGTTCCAAAACATATTCGCTTTCTATCTTTCTTCATGCATCTTAGCCCGCTTTTAAGACACCTTTTTACACCAAGCCCCTTGATGTGCAATCGACCGAGTCAAGTTACTTAAATTAACCAAAAACTGTCCTGTAGAATTTCCTGGGCTGTGAAAACCACACAAAACAGTTTTAATCATTACTGTTTGCCCATGCATAAATGTAAGAACTCATGACAGAGACAGATACATTTTCCATGCTTTTAGGTACTTTTTAACTAACATACACACGTCTGTGAAGGTTCTCAGTCATCCAGGTCATCGTAGTCTAAGGTGCTAGAAAAGAAAAGTGTCTGGAATTCTTTACGTTTCCTTGAAGACGATACACCTCTCATCTCTGAAAAGTTTTGAGATCCCTTCTCATACACCTTAAAGCCCACTCACATCCTGGGCCATTTGACCTTAATAAATCACATGATAGGGTGGGGCTAGGTTTCATAACGGGTTCACCCGAAACCTTGGCTGATTGTGAATCACTCACTCACACACACACACACACACACACACACACACACACACACACACAC
>NW_005187561.1:603633-623222 GCF_000239375.1 Pundamilia nyererei
CACACACACACACACACACACACACACACACACACACACACACGTTTTCACACCTTGGCTCGTGTGATTAGGCAGAGGATCAATAGGGGGTCCGTGGCCATCTTAGGGACACTCCCAATAGGGCTTAAATCTGGGACTCTCCACCGATTGCACTTATAACTGAAAAAGCTTCTTGGATGAGAGGTGAAACGTCTTCAAGGAAACTCCAGGCGCTTTTCTTTCCAAGCTCCTTAGACTACCAAGCACATGGTATCACTCAGATGGCTATATCAAGAGCAAGAGCAGCTTTCAGCTTCCAAGCAGTAGAAAAGCTTTTCTACCTAAACAGCTACCGTACTTGCCCTAATGAAAGACCAATAATTGGTCACATAGGCTTGTAAGGCTTTTAATAATTGGCAAAATATTAAGAATGCCTGCTGTTTGCCCAGATCTGGTGAGTGAAATTCTGGTATTTATTAGTCTGCCGGTTAGCACCAATTACCAGACGTGTGTTGCTAATCTATACAGTTTACACATGCAGCCTGCTAAGCAAGCTGGTAACGCTACACACTGTCCACGTATGATCAACTGTTTTAAAGTTGAGGCTTCAAAACACAGAGTCAAAAAACCAGTGCAGATGGTGTTTTATGGTGAAGTGATTTTACAGTGTTGAATGCTGACTATTGTGCAGCAAGTTTCAACTTATTTTCCTGAATAACTAGAAACTCTTTCAGTCGGTGAACTGAACAGCACCCTGATCCAGAGGAAGGTCCATTTATGTGGGTCATCAGGCAAGGCCGATTCTAGAGCACCAACATAGTGACTCAAGTAAAGACTGCTTAGTCTAAAAGGAATATTATGCAAAGACCAATAACCCAGTTAAGGGATGCCTTTTTTTGTTTTTTCCCTGCTTAGGCTGTAACCTCAAGGACAGCATTGGCCCCATGGTCAAGACTGGGCATCTACTACATTCAACCGAAACAGCAGCACAGGAGCATGCATTTTAACATCCTGAAGCATTAGCTAGATTTTAAGGTTGCTAAAAAACAAACAAATTATCTTGTAATGCCTTCTAACAGTGTTATGTCATGTTTTTGGCAACAAGTGGTTTTTTTTGTGATGAAAAGAAGATGACAACTAAATAAAAACTAAATGAATTTGAAGAGATGAGATCCGATTAAGTTGTGCAGAAAGGTGGGACGTGTTTGGAAGTGATCCAATCAGAAATAATCTTCATATACAGTAAGGTCAGCCAAAAGACTACGACTAAAATTAAATCAGAATTTGCCGTCTAATTAAATTTCACAACACAAGACAAGATAATACGCAAACAGCCGCGTCCTTTGCTTTCGTACCTGCCAAGAAAGTACCAAGACTGGCCAGAGTTTGGGTCTGCCTCTAAAGACTTTTGCAGACACTGGATGGCATAGCTGTCCTTGGTGCCTTTATCCCCCAACTGTTCCACTGTGTGATGCATCCAGCCTGAGAAAAGCAAAACAAAACATCAGCCTTCACGATTCAACTGTAACAAACCTCCTGGCTTTGTTTTTTTATTTAGTGGTGATTACATACCAAAGGAGAATACAAGTGTTATAAATCAAAATCCTCTTCTTTTTTTTTTTTTTTAATGTAATGAAAAAGGTAAGATTTCTGATAAGATTAAGTTCTGTCTGCCAAAGGAGGAAAAAAAAACAACAGATCAAATAAATTAAAACTTGTTACTTCCTGAAACTTTAATGAGAGTAACAGTGGAAAAAGTCAAAGAAGCAGTTATATTCAAAACGCTTAAACATCTGATATGAACCAGCCTTTACAAACAGCTCCTCCCTGCATTCAAGCACACACACGCACAAGTACGTGTGCGTGCACACACATAAACTGGGCAATTTCAAGCAAACACAGAGGCTCAGGAAGACTGTAATGAGCAATGACAAACCTCCCACAGCTCTTCTCCTATACACCTGTGTAACCACATATGCGTACTTATGTGTACTTGCATTCCCGTGTACTCATGATACGTCATCAGTCGGAGACCAAGTACTGTTCCAATTCAAAGTACGCATCAAGCCGAGAACGCAAAAAATTCCCGGATGTGTTCTCACTCCGCCTGTTTTATCGAGTGCGCCTTATGTATGAATTCTGGTTGTGCTTACTGACCTCGAACCTATTTTTGCGTGCAGAAATCTGTTAAAAAATGTTTTGATGGATTGTCAGAGCATTACGGCTGCCGTAGTGAGGAGCTTCGCGGAGTAATCTGGGTCCAAAACTCCGTCGGCTTCAGGTCCCAAAGTCAAACGAACACAGAGTTAAAAACAGTCTAAATTCTTTCATCAGCGTTGCTGCTTTACCAGGTGTAACGATTAAGTTTAACATCCATGAAAACAGAATTTATTCAATTTAACGGAGTGAGAAGTTAGCAGGAAGTTAGCTCGCTAGTTTCCACCTAAACATGACATACCATGTTCTGACTGAGAGATTTTTGAAACTAATTAAAACGTACAGCGCTGCTACCACTTCCAACATAAACAAAGACAGAAAACTAAACAGCGATGGCGTTTGCAGGGTTACTGAAGTTGGACTACCTGGTATATAATGTTGTGCTACGTGATTAGTAGTGATACAGCTATGTTAGCATAACATTAGCACAGTGAAGCTGGAGGATGAACGCCAACGTTTTTTCCACTCGATAAAAGTTAACGTGAGGGATTCTGGTGGTCAGGGACAAATGCAATCGCATAGCAGGATGCTATACACGAGCCAAACTTCAGTCAGGACAACAACTGAGATTATTCATCCACAATACAAGGTTAGTTATTAATATACTGCAACAACATGGGAACAGAACAGCTGCGAGAGAATTCAACATTAATGAATCAATGTTACGGAAGTGGAGGACGCGCAGTGTTTGGCTTTCCCCATATTTCAAAAGTGCTTCATCTCTTTGCCATTACTGTCGCCTGGCATAATTTGCAGATGATAATGGTTGTAGCCGCTGCGATGCTTTCGACCAAAACAGGCGCAGCTTGATGACATCATCAACATACGCTATCACGATAGAGCGGTATAGTCAGAAAGCGGTATCGTTTCTATCGTATATCGTTTATATTGCCCACCCCTACTTGACAGCAATCTATGGCAATTCCTAGTGGTCTCACAAGGTTGGCAGGGCTATTGCAAGCATCGTAAATCATCTGTAATGGGAAGTTTTAGCCAAAAACCAATTTCCAGCAAGTCCTGATAGGTACAACAGTGGCTACCACAACTATATACAAACATACTAAGCCAAATACACCAAACAAACTAATCTGTGCGCCTCACTGCCTTGGTTATCTTGGCATTTTGGTGAACCTGTGCAAAGTATACTGTCAGTTTCTGCTGTGGTCTTCTGCTGCTGTAGCCCATCTGCTTCAAGGTTCAACATGTTGTGCATTCCTGCCTTGGTTGTAACCGGTGCTTATCCCGAGTTACTGCTGTCTTTCTATTAATTCAAAACATTCTGGCCATTCTTCTCTGACTTCTGGCATGAACATAGATAACTGCTGCTCACTGGATAGTTCCTACCAGACCAGTCCTCCTGGCACCAACAACCATGCCATGTTCAAAATCACTAAAATCATCTTCCTTCCCCATTCTGATGCTCAGTTTGGACTACAATAAGTCATCTTGTTCTCACCCAAATACAACGAGTTGCTATTCTGTGACTCACTGATTAGATATCTGCATTAACAAGCAGTTAAATAGGTATAGGTAATACAGCAAGTGTATATAGAAAATTTACCAACAACATCACAGCGTGTGTGGTTCTTTTAAAAAAGATTTTTTATATAAATGTATGAAATCTTTTGATTAATACTGACACACACACACACACACACACAGAGAGAAACCAATGCCTGAGTAAATAAAGCCAGAATTATTTAATCAAACTAGATAAAAATCCACTTATTACAACATTTGATGTAAAAATACAACGATTATAGCAATCACTGGTTGCAGATGGTTTTTTTCCCCCATTCTTTGCAGGATGGTAAATGGTAAATGAGCATGCAGACTAGGGGAAGCCGGGAATCGAACCAACCGAGCCTGAAGATACTTTCAGCCAGTTTAATCCGGTACATTTCACATGTGGACATGAGCATCGGCCTACATCAGCAAAGGTCACTCACCAAGTTGTTGCAGTGTGGTCGCCTTCACTTGTGCAGGAAGATTTTCCGTCTGCAACAGACTTTCATACGCTTCCTTCGCTGCTCTGTATTTCTTCTGCGGGGAGAACAGGAAGAGGAGGACAAGCAAGAGAAGTAGACATGGGGGTTGTTTAGGCCAGACAGGAAAGCCAGTGTTTTATGGTTTTATCTAGACAGACAAAGACTTTAAAGACCTCCTCACACTCATAGTGTCCTTCCATACACAGACAAACACACGGGGGGAGGGAGACTCAACAAGTCTGGCAGGTGTGTGTGTCTGCACTAAAATGTTTGTGTGCTTTAACAAAAAGGAACGGTTTGTATTTTGGGGAAATCTGAGCTGCCTGCTGGTGAACCAAGGGTTTGTTTTAACTTAGTGGGCTTACTGACCTTTTGTCTAGATCATCAGGTAGAGTAATGTCAGTGCATGGACAGAATCTTCTCTTATCAGGTCTAAAATAGCCTTTTAAAAACCAACCCACCAGACTGTCTATGTGCAGACCTTGCACATACAGTCTGGCTCTAGACTCTTCCTGTCTGCACACAATAAAAACACCTCTGGGCAAACACTGACACTTGGGCACACAAGCGAGAGAGATTCTTTAATGTTCCTTCCTGTGTCGACTAATGATTGTCATTAAGACTGAAGGCAAATACAACCAAATGAACAGCTGCATTTGGAACTACTACAACTGAAGAATTGCAATGGGGGGGTTGTTGGTAATGAAGCCCTGCCATTACCTACAAGATCTGACATTTAGAGTCATTTAGTTTTAGATAATACTTGAACAAACACTGTTCTGTAGTTAATTGACACATTTTCCAACAGGTCCTGATCATGTTGTTTCAACATGATAGTAACAGTAATGGTTCTTATATAGCACTTTTCTACTCTACCTGAGCACCCAAAGCGCTTTGTACAACATGCCTCATTCACCCATTCAAAAAAGCACTTTTTTCTATGCCTAAGTGCTTTCTACCTGACATACACACATTTACACTCTGATGGATGCATCAACTTGGGATCTGTGACTGGAGCAGCCAGGGATCGATCCAACAACCTTCCACTTAGTAAATAACCTGCTCTACCCCCAGTGCAGCATATTTTCATAATGGCATACTGAGGAGTGCATTAACATATTCAAACTTGGCCTAAACAAGGCAAAGGGACAGATACATGTAAATAAAAACAATACCTAGATATAGTAACTCATCGACACCAGTGGTCTAGTACAAAGTAGGGGTGTAATGTACCTATATATACCCTGAATCATTCCCAGCAGCCTTTGAGCCAAACAATAATAGTTAGAAGTTAAAGCTTTATATTACTGGTGTTGTTCATCATAATTTTTTAATAATTGAATTATTTTATACTTATGAATAAACAGTACAGTTGTTCTTATAAGCCACAGTATCTGAGTTCTTAAAAAGGCTGGATTACACTGAAGGTCTTCCCTTGTCAGAGAAATTGTTAAATCAATATAAAGTTATAGCAGGTGCATGATGCTATATTAATTGAGTACAACATGAAATTGTTTGGCCCACATTTATCGATTGCTTACCTGGATCTCATATAAATGAGCGATGTGGAACTGAACTGTGGGGGTGAGAAATTAGAAATTAGTGAAATAAAACAACAACAAAAAAACCCAAACAAAGAGAGAAATTAAGCTAGATAATGGCTCCATGAAGCTCAGTGGGTACAGACTGCTAGCACTATGGAGCACAGATGGGAGGGGGAGTAGGACACTTTCCCCAGAGTGTACATGTAATCTGAAATCACAGTGTGTATCTGCAATGTGCTTGAAAGCACTTCCAGCTCGCTCTCTCTCCTTGTGCTGTCTCCTAGGCAACCCCAGTCTTGGGCAGAGTCAGCAGGGAAACAGCAACAGAGAGAGAGAGAAAAAAATCTGCTCTGTAGAAATATTCCTATGCCCTTTCAATATGTGTTACATACCACTAGCAACACGGCCCATCATATGTGATCATACTTTACGTTGTAGCGTGTGACTGGTTGGCTGGAACAATTATAGCACCTATACTTACTTTCAGCTTTGGACAAAGTGCAGAGTTTGGAGTCGATCAAAGCCAGCTGAAAATGCTGCAGAGAGGGGAAAAATTTAATCATTTTAGTGTGAAAGCAAATTCACACAAATCAAACATCTCTGTGACAAGATTAAAAACAAACAAAAACTATTTAACCTAGTTTTTTCCGAGAGCACAGAGCACAGGAGTGATACTTTTAAGGAAATCGTGGAGAAATTTCTTTTCTTCTCCAGCTAATGTGCATTACCCAAATCCCCAGCATTCCTAATAAACCATAAATGAACTCCTGCCACTGCAACAAGAGAGGACACAGAGCTGGAAAAGCTAAGGCACAAATCTCACCCCTCCTTTCTCCTGTCCAACTTGTCCTCAAAATGAGACGCTGATATCCAGTGGCAGGCTATTAATGGCATCCAATTCCATCATCTGAACTACGGTTTCTGGGTAAGGCAGATGTCTGCAGAGGCCAAGGCGTGCCACAGTACCAGGAAATGCCTTCTATATGGGGTCACTGAACTGATTAGCCCAAGTCACACAGCTCTTCTGGCCTTCTCGGACTCCCTTTAGTTCTTCCACAAAATGCCCAGATGTTGCTGACACACTGCTGTAATTTTAACTGTATTCAAGTTCATTATACGAGAAAGTGAAATGTAAATTCCAGCAAGATGTCCTGTCTATAAGTGGCTTCAAGGTGACAGTTTTCATTGCAGTTTATTTCGGTAGTTAACTAATCTGCCAATTTTTCTTTAATTAGTCAACGATCATTTCACTTATGCTTATCTCCACTTCCAGTGGGTGAACCTCCTCTTCTAGGCTCCAGTGTTTCACCTAGTCAAGTCTTCCCACCTGTGAATATCACTGTGTTGTCTCGGCCCACGGCAAAATAAAATAATGACCCAGAAACTTGTACTAATTACTATTCAGAATAAACACTAATAATAATGTGAGAAAAAAAACAAAAACCAAACAAAGTAGCATACAGGAGTAGCTACATTATCGCATTTCACTCTTTAGCTAACAAAACTGAAATGGTGTTCGCTTAGCAAGCATCATGCATGAGAAGGTTTCGATAGGTAATCTAACATAAACATTACTGGACAAATTTGAACATAAAGTATTAACGCGATGCACTGAACTCCCTAAAACTGAAGCATTCAGAGCTGACGTCACAGCTCCAGGGTGCCGGCGTTTTAAATGCTCGTGCACAGCAGTAGTCCTGTCGTGGAAGGAAAGTGCCAGTTTGGACACTCTGCAAATAACTTTTGTTTAAAATCTCAGTTTCTATTTTCTTCTGTCCTCCTGTTTTGCCATTCGCGCTACGTTCTTCTTCGTTAGTATTGTCTGCAGTCTTGGCAGACGATATAGGCGATACTGCCCTATAGCTTCCTGTAGTGTATTGCAGTTACAAAAATAAATTTATGATATGATGCATCGACAATAAAATTCCCCCATCAATTAATTTTTATAGTTGATGTCATCAATTATTTGGACGAATCACTGGAGCCCTTTTTCAGTCCCTAGGGTTGCTGCACTGTAACCCTATGCAGTCCCAAATGATGCTTTGTGCATTTAAAAAGGCACCACTAGAATCTGGGTCAGTAAAACCTGTCAGCACCTGAGCACGAGGAAAATCCCAAAACCTTGAACTTCTTTCAATGGCACGCACACTTTTGGAACAAACTGTACTGCTGCTGTTGCTGAACTGGTCAAATTAAAGAGGATTTCTTGCTTTAACCTTAAAAGGCAAGCATCAGCGGTCCATGCTGGGGAAAAAGACAGCTATAAGCACAAGCACACACAGAAAAAGGAGGCGCCCGCTGTCTTGGAGCGACAGCAGCCGCACAGACGGTCAATGTCAGCCAGATAAAAATCAAGAGCCGTCCAGCTGGATCTTTCTTTGCATGCTTCACCCTGGGCCAGTGGAGCTTCACACACACACTTACACATGCATGCGCACGCATGCAGACACACACAGAGGACCCTGCTTAGGACAAACTCCCTTTTAAACAGCGCTACGAGCCACTAAACACCAGACACTCCAACTGCATCCACATGCTTTAATGTCAAGCAACAGAGGCAAAGACAAATGCTTTTACCTAGATCGCTTTCACATCACACTCCTCATGGAACCCCACAGCATCCTCCAGTAGATCTCCGCCTCAGCCTCTTCTATCCTTTCCCTCCTTCCCTTTCACACTTGCTCTACCATCAGGCAGATAATGCAGCAGGATTGTCAGCTTGGCATTCCACCTCCCTCCCCATGTCTCGCTTTCCTCACTCTCTCTCTGTCTCTTTGCAATCTTTCTTTTTGTCTCTCTCCCTCCCTCTCTCACGCCACCTCCTTCCCCTCTCTTCTATCCTGGTGTCACTGATTACTATTCAGCAGACGGCTGCAGTGGAGAGTGCTGAGAGATGACACACAATACCTCAAAGCTGGAACAGGCAGGGAAACACCACCTCTACATCCCCCCCTCCCTCACCCAACCCAAATCTCACCTCTCTTTCTCAGCTCAAAGCTCTTCTCTATGGCTACGCAGCTCTACAGAAGCAGCCAACTCATATAACCTCAATTTAAAGCACACTGGGGCCAAATCATTTCCTCTTCTCTCATTAACCACATTAGCAGACACTAATGGGATGAAATTGTCTGCGCTGTATGTGAAATCCAAGTTTGGTGCAGTTACATGCAGTGATTCACATTGCAATGTGTTCTTAGAAACTCAAGGCATCTCAGTCACTTGATGCTCTGCGCCTTGAAACATGCATCCTTCATGAAAGTCCATTTCTACATTCCCTCCCTCTCCCTCCTGCACGCATTTACTACAGAAAACAGTTTCTGATTCCTTTCTCATTTCTGTTTCTTACATTTATTCAATCTCAGCTCCTCTGCGTGAGAGACCACCCCTCCCTTTAGATAAGTGGGGCAGTTGTGTGTGTATATGTGTTGGCAGCGAGCCAGAACAAACAGGGAGGGGTGGCCTCCAACACCGAGTGAAGACGTGCAACGCGTGCAGCCTAGTTAGCTCCGCAGAGCACCATGTGTATAAACTCTTAAAACCTTTGGTAATAAACTGTAAACTGAAAATGTCAAGCTTTAGGAAATACTTCTTTCACCATTAACCAATACAGAATATTTGCTTGATATAGTTAAGACACGTGTCATGCACCTTAAATTCCGAGTGTTGCACACTTCGTTTCTTGCACATATACAGGACTGTCAGTATTGTTCTGGAAATGTAATTCACCTTGCTGACTACATGCACTTCCTCTTGTGTCATCTTATCTGTTAATCTGATGTCGGTGTGTTTTCTTTGGAGAGAGAATTGTTTAAATGTGTATGTTGCAGCTTTTTTCTATCAATGACAAATTTATTTGAATTCATAGACCTCTGAACCATACCGCTCAAACGTGTTTCAGCAGGATTTCTACTCACATTCAAACTAGGTTACTTAGTCTGACTGAAAAAAAGAAAGTCAGGGAGATCAGGCAACACTAACTCACAACTTACTTTTAAGAAAATATGACCACCTCGACCTTTTTCCTTCTAGATCCTCCATGGGCATCAGAGGAGAGGAGGAGCTCCTGTGTTGCTGACTGAGATCACAGCGATATGTGTCTGAGTTTGTGTGTCTGGCACTTATTATACCTTCCCCAAAAGATTTAGTAATGTATGAATAGGGCTGTGCGATATGACCAAAATCTCATATCCCGATATAAAACATCTATCGTCCCGATAATGATATAAATCACAAAAAATGTAATATTTTCTGTAAATTCTGTGAATCTCAGGAAGGTGAAGTGTTTCCAGCTGGGCGTCGTGTACTTTAACCGATGCATGAAACTACACATTTTTTGACATAGGTTTTAACGGCCGCCGTTTTCTTTGTGAGTATTTATCACACGGCATGTTGCGGGGAAAAGCCTGTTCTAACGTTTGAGGCTAAGGTTTATTTTTTAGCACCTGACGGCTCTTTTTTGCTTTTCATCCATAAACACTCTGCATACTCTTTCACATGATTCAGTTTATTTTGAAAAGTCTCAACAGGATCTTGAGCTTTATTGTGAAAGGTTTATGTGGAAAATAAACAAGCGGACATGAGATAGTTTTACCGTCGTTGTTGCTAACGACAACGCATAAAAACAGGCGCTTGTCCATCCGTAGTGTGATTATATTAAACATAAGCGATAGAGAGAACTTTAAGAAATTTATATAGCCACTACAGTGACCATCAACGATAGCGTAAAATGAAACGATAGACGTTTTTATATCGTCATCCGATATATATCGTTATATCGAACAGCTCTATGTATGAACTTCATATTCTGTAAGCCTGGAAGAATATTACTGCAGTGCTTCCCCTGCTATTTTCTGACTGTGGTCATCAGAGTGTTAAATACACTGATGCACCTATTGCTGCAATATTGACACTTACTTGTAACTTATTGGAATTTAATCTTTTCTTAGTTAGTTTTCTATTCTTAGTTCTGGTTATTTGAACTTTTATTTCATAAATAATCACCATGAATAAAATCCTCTGCGATGGCAGTGTAATAAATATTACTTTTGTATAACTTGTAATATCCAGTTGGCATGTCTAAACTTCTGTAGTGCACTGGCATAAGTATGCCAGTGTGACATAACGTCTGAAACAGGACAAAGCCTAGGATCAGATAGCAATCAATCCCCAAAGGGATCCCCGACAACAGATCGGCAGCTAAAAGTCAGAATGCCTTTTTCCTTTTGTTACTGTCTCGACAACTCACAAGTATCCGAGGATTACAGACACACAGGACAGATGATCCTGCAGCCTGTGTTGATCCAAAGGACTAGGGAGGTCAGAATTATCTAAAAAGTTAAAAGGCTCTTATCTGTGACTGTACATCGGAATTCATGAAACTTAAGTGGCATGAATGCAAAATGATTCAATTGTTCCAGCACTCTCATCAGGCAAGGACACTCTGCTGATGACTCGAGTCAAAATGTATATATTTGTTCTAGCTGCACTTCTATCAGCTGTGGGTGCAGAACCTTTAGATGTGCAAGGAACAAAGTAAGACTGTATAATACACTTCATAAACACCCACAATAGCAAATGCTTCCAGTATCCCTCCAATATTAGCTGATAAGGTTGTTATGACAACATTACAAGATAAGATAGCTCGCCTGCTTCCCTATGGCTTTACTTCTGACTACATTTATAAAATCACGTCAGACCACAGCCAGAGTTGTCACCCCAAGTCCTTTGTGATGGATAGTTCAAGATATTTAGAATATTCCAACTGAAATCAGTAACTTCATTATTAAAATGTGTGAGACAACATCTGTTCAGTAGTCCTCTACAGTGCATCCTATTAAGTTGGACATTGTTCTGCAGCCTCAGTATAGCAACCTCAGATCACCCTTTTTATCTGTGCATGGATGCTTCAGTTCAGTCCAACATATTTTACCATCTCAGTGAAAATACATAAAACAAGACAAGGTGGAAGATATGACACCACTGAAATAAAATCCTTAAAACACAGACTGGATTCTGTCTCAAACTTCATATCTATTTAGATTTACAGACACTATCTCTACTTTTAGGATTAGGCTTTAAACTTTCCTTTTTGCTAAAGCATATAGTTAGGGCTGGACCAGGTGACCCTGAACCCTCAGTTATGCTGCAATAGGCATAGGCTGCTGGGGAACTCCCATGATGCATTGAGATTTTCCTTTTCAGTCACCTTTCTCACTCACTATGTGTTAACAGACCTCTCTGCATTGAATTGTACTTGTTATAAATCTCTGTCTCTCTTCCACAGCATGTCTTTATCCTGTCTTCCTTCTCTCACCCCAACCGGTCGCGTCAGTTGGGTGCCCCTCCCTGAGCCTGGTTCTGCTGGAGGTTTCTTCCTGTTAAAAGGGAGTTTTTCCTTCCCACTGTCACCAAAGAGCTTGCTCATAGGGGGTCATATGATTGTTGGGTTTTTCTCTGTATCTTTTATTGTAGGGTGTACCTTACAATATAAAGCACCATGAGGCGACTGTTGTTGTGATTTGGTGCTATATAAATAAAACTGAATTGAAATTGAATTGAATTTACCTTTAAGCTTGACTCGTAGTCTGTGTTGACTTTAAACATGAATCCCAGTCTCAGATGAATCTCTTTAGCTCTTGAGAAACTGGGATCGATGTAAAGCACCTCCTGGAATGCCTTGATTGCCCTGGAAAAAGACCACGAAAATAGGAGGATTAACAAGAACAGAAATGAATACAAACAGTTAACCTAATAAAATATGCCAATATAGCCCATGTGGGCACTTTACTACACTACCAATCAATAATAATAATAATAATAATAATGATATGGTAATAGAGGCAGCACGGTGGCACGGTGGTTAGCGCTGTTGCCTCACAGCAAGAAGGTCCTGAGTTCAATTCCACCATCAGTCTTTCTGTGTGGAGTTTGCATGTTCTCCCTGTGTTTGCGTGGGTTCTCTCCGGGTACTCCGGCTTCCTCCCACCGTCCAAAGACATGCAGCTTGTGGGAATAGGTTAATTGGATAATCCAAATTGCCACTAGGTGTGAACGTGCGAGTGAATGTGAGTGCGACTGGTTGTTTGTCCCTGTGTGTTGGCCCTGCGACAGACTGGCGACCTGTCCAGGGTGTACCCCGCCTCTCGCCCTATGACAGCTGGGATAGGCTCCAGCGCCCCCCGCGACCCTGAAAAGGAGAAGCGGAAGCGAATGGAATGGATATGGTAATAATATGGAGTATAAAAATCTCCAAGGTAACCAGATAAGTGTAAATGCTACTTTGAAAAGAAAAAAGAAAAAAAACTTGGAAAATGAGTGAAATCCCATTTGTAAAACCATCTCGGAAATTAGGTTGAGATAAGGGATGAGGACCTAATATTAGCCATTTAAGGCAGCAAGATGCAACTGTGCAACTTAACCCATACATAACATAACAGCTGCTAAGCTGTAAACTATTCTAGTGTTGCGAAACATTATCCAGGTTGAGGTAGCCCAGATAAGGCTTGATGCTACTTTTACAACAGAAAAAAAAATCGTAATCATTTCACTGTACAAACAGCTGCAGGCAATTTGTTTACTTCAATTAAATAAAATGGCTTCAGCAGTGTATCAGTATATTGTACTGTAGCCTTTATGGTCAGTGGACAGTGTCTTCCCTAGTATCTTCCCATTATTCTTCAAGGTGCTGCAGACACTACTGTATATTGGTATCTACCAGCCCAAATCTATGATACACATGGTTCCATGTGAGCTTCACGCATGTGTCTTTTCCCAAAAGTAATTTTTTTTTCCTCTTTGCTTGCTTGCAAAGTTCACAACAGGGTCAACTACGTGGAGGCCCTCATCACTACAGTAAAGATGGAGTTATGTGCACTTTGTTAGCTTACTATATTCATAAGATGATTTTTCATGGCAAGTGGTCTGGTGGGAGCCAGAGGCGTCTCACTTGAGCTGTTACATGTTTGCATACATATAGAAGCATAACTTGTAGGTAAAGGAACCATTTCAGGGCTACAACATTTCATTGAGTAATTCCAAGAACTCGATTATTAAAAAAAAAATTCTCAACATGAACTTTGCTTCGATTAACACATGGCTCTGTATTGCGCCGATGTGTTAAATGATGTAAACATGAGAGTTTCACGCGCATGTGCGACTAAAAATGGACCTTCAGTATAAATGTGTTTAGGAGCAGCGTGTGACTAAAAGGTCTGACAACATTAAGCCCAAACAGGCCCCAGTTTTAAACAAAAACACTGATAACATAACAGCAGTAGTGATGATGCTGGCACAGTTTAACGTGGACCCAGAGTATGTTTACACACCATAAAGAGCAAAGAGGCGGAGCCATTACCGAGCTGGTGAGCTCGGGTAGAGTGAAAGAAAAACGTGTTTCTAGTGTCGTAACAGCAGTGCTATTCCTGTGATCACCATTAATGCCTTTAGTGGAAAAAGGCAAGCGGGAGTCCTTCATCAAAACACCCGATCAAAAACTCTGATGCAAAGAAAAGCAAAACTTTGTAGCTGCTCCATCCACCGCTGTTTGTTTTTACACAAATAAAAATCTGCAGTAAATCTGAAGAAATTGTATAAAATTGTGCAGATGAACAGTTAACATAGTCTGACACCATGTTTAAATTGTACAATGTGGCTTCAAAGTCAGGGACCAGGGTCTGAGACCACTTGTAGTCAACTTGCCCGTCTTCAAATCAACACTGGTGTGTCAATATGGCGGTAGAATGGGGATAAAACAGCAATAAGACTGAGTCGGTCGGCTACCACTGTTTTTTGGGGGTGGTTTTTCTCTGAATCAGTTCAGGAACAAGTTGGCACTTATGACATGTGGTTTAACACATTTGTTAAGCACTCTACATGCAATCTGTTTGTGATAATACTGCAATCTCAAATCTGTTCCCGCCTACATCCGACCTGCAGAGCTGTACCCTGGGCCAGGGACAGACTTGCCAGCATTGGACCGTGCATAATCAACTCTCTCAGGCTGGGCCAGATCTAAACGGGGCAAACAAGTAAAGACGCGGCAAACTACAAGCATTTCACCAAGAGCAAAAGTCAGGGAGCAGGTAACAAGGCTGAAGAGGAATCGGTAAATATGATACAAGTGTGAACACTTCTGTTTGAAATTGTCGGTAACTGTGTGAAGGCTTGAGGACTGAGACTCGAGTGGAGGCAGGATTTGACCTTAGAGTTGCTTTATTGCAAACTGTTCCTCCATATAAGCCTGAAATCCATGTGTAACACCTGACATATACGATGTTTAGAAGAACAAAACATTATCTATTGTCAGCTCCAAGCTGTCCGCATGTTAATGAAGATGCTCTTACTGTGCCGGGTGTACAAATATGATTGATCAGGGGTATTCTACAGTGTGCGAAACCTAACTGATGCTATGCACCGGGGCTGCAGTCTCACATCCTACAGTTAGAAAGCCCTGCTGTGAGAGGATCTCTGATAAAATGTCATGCAAAGTTTATTGGCTTTGCAAATGATGATGCAACTGTTGTGACGGGCCAAGAAGAGCAGCTGAGTGAAAAAAAACTCAAGCCTAACCCAACCATCATTCACTGCACACTTAGAACTTCCAGTCCATTGTGATGGTGTGAAACTTGCTACAGATGCAGAGTAATTATACATATTTATTAACTCTCAAGGTAACTGCAGACTTACAAAATAAAATAAATAAATCCTCCATCAAAGTAGAGTGCTTTCTTAGGAATCTACTGCAGTGTAACATTAACTCTTTCTTTCTTTAACAACTTCTTGCCATTACTTCATATTAAACATCGAAGTTGAGTGGCACAGCTGGCTAAGTGGAGAGGGCGTTTAATTCTTACAGATTATACTTTTGTATTGTTGCGTCTGACTTCGAGTGTCTGAAGAGGAAAGCACACGACTTGGAATATTCTGCATATTAATTTAACTAACACTGACCCTTTTGCAACATTCAGACACACTGGAACCTGCTCTGCTCACTATAATTTAAATAAAATAAAATAAAGAGAGAAAGTAAGCTGAATCCTTGTATGTGTCTTGCATTAGAATTCTCCTCCTTCCATTAAGTTGAGTTTACTTCTACTGTTTCAGTAAAATACCAGCATCATTGTGGAGCAGGAACATGTGGGACTCGGCTATAAACACTGAGGAAAGAGCGACAGAAGAGGCCTACAGCTTTAAGCCATCCAGCCGTGCCAATTACACACTTGTTCTGGTAACATCTTTCCCTCTCATTCCAAATAAACAGTCCAAGAGGCAACTACACACATTGGCACAAAATAAAACATGCTTTTCAGTGCCCGAACAGTAACTCAGGTTTGTGCTATTCCATATGTGATTGAGCAAACCACTGATTAAAATTTGTTGGCAACTTGTCTGCATTTATAGATTAGACGGCAATTAACAGCAAACCTTCATCAATCTACTGAAGAGGGACTGGAGTCTGCCCGCCTTGGACTTACCACCCAGAGGCTGAGCAGTTGCCTTGCGACCAAAGTTGGGTGCCCAGAGCAGAGGGCACTCAGCCTCTGGCCTCCCAGAGGGTAACTGCATTGACTTTCAACTGTTCCCAGACAGAAAAAACAAACAAACAAACAAACACACCCAAAAGCCAAGCTTATTTACCAGTGGTTTTTCCTGGTTGCACAGTTTGCCATCCTACTTTTTTTACTCTAGTCTGAAACAGGTTTCAGTTCACATAAACTTGACGTGACAATGGTATAATGTTCCATCAAAGCTAACAAGAGGACTTCATATCTTGGTCCCTAGTTGCCAGCAAAATGCTGAACTAATTTCTCTGTTTAGCCCAGAAAAAGGCAAACAGACTTTCCGCTGTACCGTTTTGTTTTTATCTGTAAAATAAAAGCAAAGTGCACATGCAAACCCTCCCTCCTTTTTTAAAACAAATCCATCCTTGTAATGTCAAATACAGCACAGCCAGCAGAAAATGGAGCGCGATTATTTAAGAATGACAGCATGCTCAGCAGTTTGAAAATTCAAGTCCCCAAATTTCTCTTCAACACTTTTGCTGCAAGCTAAAAATCAGTCATTCAGTAACAGTATCTGCACAGTGGATCTGGTCTATATCGGCGGGTCTGGCTTCACAAGTGTAGTGTATGTCAAAGCAATCATAAATTTGCTAGCATGACAGCAGCCTTCCAACATTTCAGCACCGATCTCTCAGCAATATTGAAATAAACTAACCTACAGAGACGAGAGCACATTAAAACACAGACAAATACTAGTTTCCAGTTGAAGCCACTCACTGTGTAGCTATGACAACAATAGCAACTGCATATCAGCACGAAGCCCTTCTCCTGTATGGCAGGGCACTCAGCTCACTGCTGACTGTGTGCAACACACAGATACACGCACACACAAACGGCAGCCTGACTGAACTCATTGCCCTCCTTCCCTCCTCCCTGTTTATCTGGGCCCTCCCTCTCTCCCTCCCCTCTGTGTTCACCCTCCCCTCCCTAAATGGCACAATCCAAAGTGAAGCTGCTCTACCAAATAGGTTGTGACACACAGCATAAGGCAGACTCGAGCCAAAGGATGAACAGAGGGCGACCCAGGCCTTTAGAAAAGACCATTCAACAACAAAAAGGTGCACATCTGAAATATGGCTACTGGTTGGTGACCATTTGAAATTGAATGTCCAACATTATTTCAACATCAAAATTAGCATGGCATTTATGACCTAATATCTTATCCTTCCATTATGGCTTTCTTTTTATTTATTTATTTTTATTTTTAATAAACACTAAGAATCAAAGGATTGTGATTCATAGGCTAGCATCCCTCTCTGGATATGCAAAACTACAGCGTTGTGAAGTAACATTCACCGTTTGACAGCTCAGCATTCCTTTGGGCCTCCGGCTCAAGTTGACGTAATCTGACCTTGAGGTCCCAACATGACATGCTCCCCTCCCCCATTAACATCCCCCAACACTCACAGCCGTTTTACACAAACAGATTCAAAGACCTATCAGAACCATGGTTTCATCTTAGTGTGAATGAAACATGACTGTACAGCTCTACAACCACTGTTTGCACTGAGAGACTCAGAAAGCACTTAGGAAAGGAATTACATATGGCGAGCAAGAGGGCAAAGGATGAATATGCAGGCTCTGCAGACAACAATTTCTCTGCAATTCAGCAAACTCAGACATAGTTTATCACTTGAAACATGCAAGCAGTCTTAGATTAACCATTTAGAACTTCACGTAAAAATCTTTCTCCTCTTTATTGTACAGACTTTTTCTGCGCAGGTCTCTCGGCTACACTAATAGCCCTTTCCAATAGTACCTTACAAGCTCGGCCCGATCCCCCTTTTGGTCGTTTTTCCATTAAAATTGAGTACCACCTAATGCAGGTGAAGCCCTTTCCCTAGTTGCCTGGTGTTAAAAATTATAGTTTTGAATTTTGTGAAAGAGATGTGCTCATGTGACTCATTGTCAGTCTGTTGATGTCACATTTTCAGATCGCTTGGAATCCCAGTACTAAAAAATGGAGTACTGGGTACCAGTACTCCATAGGAAAATACTGTATCAGCCACCCAATCATATTTTTCTACTCCTGAAACTGATGGAGCACAGACGAGTAGTCATTTCTGATCCTAAAGCCTGACAGGTGCATATGCAGCCGGTGCACTGCAATGTAATTTTAAATTTGATAGGAAATATCTGCCTTTGTCTAATGACCAACCAATGATAATACGTTGGTTGGTCATTAGACAAAAATGCTGTACATTACTTAAAAGTATTTGATCTTAAATCAAAGTAAAAGTTCTACAATGGGGATTCAGTGAAATAGACCCAGGAACAAGGTGGTCCCTTACAAGGAAAAAAGCACTAATGTAGTAAAAGACTTGCTAAAGAAGGTTTTCAAGCTTTAAAAGCTTGGCTTAGGCTAACGGAAAAACATAAGATGTTCTGCTGGTGTAGCTTATGAAAGCAATAAAATCAACAGGCCCAGAGGTAACAGACACAGCAGCAGGTCAGCCTCTACAGCCTGGTATATAAGAAAGCTACACCCCTGGTTTCCATAAGTCTGGTTACAAGATTTGTTTGATGGGACTTCAGTCGGTGCAGCAAAATGACTACACTCACATCACAGACTTATCTACTACATTCTAATGCAATAAGTGTCAGCGCTCATCACGTCTTTGCACATCAACACCAGCACAGGCGGGAGCAGAACAAAACAATCTGAATACAGTCTTAGCCTCCAAGATTTTATACAATCACGATACACAAGTGGAAAGTCTGTTGTGCTAGGGCTGTGCGATATGACCAAAATCTCATATCCCGATATTAAGACCTCTATCATCCAATAACGATATAAATCACAAAAATGTAACATTTTCTGTAAATTCTGTGAATTTCAGGCAGCTCGACTTGCGTGAAGTGTTTCCAGCTGAGCGTCATGTAGCTGGAGTCGAGTGTTTTAACCGATGCATGAAACGATACATTTTTAGACATACCGGTAAGTTGTAACGGCCGCCGTTTTCTTTGTGAGTATTTATCAGAATCAGAATCGTGTTTATTGGCCAAGTATATGTGCAGACACATACAGGGAATTTGGTTCCGGTAGATGGTGGCTCTCAAGCACAGCAATGTAGATCTCTCTCTCTCTCTCTCACACACACACACACACACACACACACACGTCTATATATACACATTACACATACATACACAAAGCTGTGTAAACCAACTGTAAATAATGAATCTGACTTATATACATAAAATACAGAAATGAATGAGGTGGAATGAATACTACAAAATGTACATAAGGTGCAGTTGCAGTCTGGCAGTGGGAGCAGTGTGACAGGTCAACTGTTAAGAAG
>NW_005187561.1:623973-646667 GCF_000239375.1 Pundamilia nyererei
GACACGCGGTGGTTTTACCGTCGTTGTTGCTAACGACAACGCATAAAAACAAACGCTTGTCTGTCTGTAGTGTAGTTATATTAAATATAAGACAGAGAGAACTTTAAGAAATTAATATAGCCACTACAGTGACCATCAAAACCATGAAAAAATATTGCCGTAAACAGTTTATTTTGCGACACCACGAAACAAACGATAGCGTAAAATGAAACGATAGACGTTTTTATATCGTCATCCGATATATATCCTTACATCGAACAGCTCTAGGTTAAAAGGATTTAAGAAAGCAAAAAAAGAGTCAAGAATATTTTTACCAGCATGTGTAATTTTTAAAAAATTTAATGGCAGAGGTGGTGATAACTTACACCAATTCCACAACCTTGAGGGTCAGCCAGTGCCTCTTGGCTTACTGGGAATATTTAATGGAATACAAAGACATCATTCATAACACACAAAGTTTCTCTAGTGCAACAGATGTAAACATTTAATGACAAAAAGTGCCTGTTAGCAGCATATAAATCACATAAACACAGAAAAGTGTACTTCCAATAGCCGGGAAAGCAATACTTCAACAAACACACACACACAACTAATGCCTGACAATAATATGTCAAGTGCCTATTGAGCACTGGGAATTCAAAAAAGGATTTCTCTTACTCTTATCTGCATATTAGCTTGATACACGAAGGCAGCCTTCAGTCCAGAGGGGAACCTTGCCTTACAACTGTTCTGTCTTTCCCTGAAACAGTTCTGCTTTTATCAAGTTTCTTGGTCCTCACACAAAGTTGGGGTGACATAACGTGCGCTTATTTACCACAAGGTAAGACCGTTACACAGCAAAGGAAAAGGATTTTTTTAATCCCCACTTGGTTCATGGAGAAACAATTATAAAACTGGCAGAGATCACACATGCAATGAGAAACTTTTTTTTTTTCAAAAGTACTTACCACTGAAATGCATTATAATGGAAGTAAACCATGCCAAGGCCATATAAAAAGGCAGCATTCTGTGGAGAAAACCAAAGGTTGGAAAATTGTTGTTAAGAGCAAAACAGACGTTTTTCAGCTCATTGTTTACTGTACAGAATTTAGCACTAAAGTAAGAGCTCGCAAGGATAACCTTGATGGCACGAAAACATGTTTATACACATTCAATACTAGTTAAATGTATGACTTTTCAAGGCCTTTAATACCACTTTAAATGAATTCTTCCCTGAGGTGAAACAGAGAGCAAGATAGAAGAGAGAAAGTAGCACCACATTAAACAATAGCCAAAAAAAGAAAAAAGGTTTCCATTTTCAATTTTAGGGCCCTGAATCCTTCTTCTTATTTGTTTTTTAAATGTCAAAATGCTCTGCTTAGGCTGCTGCCCCCGCGACCCAGCCCTGGATAAAGCGGATGAAGATGGATGGATGACCATTGAAAGAATGGCAACTGAAGGCACTTCTGCCTTGGCTTCACTTCTCAGGTCCACCGTTTGTTTTGTACCATCTATAGCAACCCCATGTTGCTTCTAACTTTCTATCTCAGTGATCATTTTATATGGAAATCTAGTTTAGGTTTTGTGTTTAACTCATGTCCAAAATCAGTCATGAGTCATTGTCTCCCTTCCCCCATATTAGTGCAGTAATCTATACATGGCACACAAACGATGCATTGTTACATAAATAAAACACCGTCTTTCTGTTACAGTATTTATTTTTGCTTTGTTAAAGGGAGGCAGTCTCATTGGGACTGGCACTGAGTCGGGGAAATCGAGACTACGAGCTTACATTATCACTTCACTGTGGTGAGCTGTAAGCAGGGAGCTGTCAGGTCTGATCACAATCGAACTCTCAACACCTCTGTTTAACGGGCGTGCTGAAGCACATGAAGAGCACGGACTGGAAACTATCATAACATAGATGACTGGACAATTTGACTAAAGTTCAAATAATGCTTTAAGGGAAAAAAAACTACTGATCTGGGGTTTAAGCTAACAAATTACACAATGGGGGACCATGATTATGGATGAGGTAATTGTGGTCGGGTAGACAGAAATAGAGCACTTTTTGTCTCCTTCCCCTGAAGTGCTTTTGTGATCCTCTTTCTCACCATATTAAGTTTGCTTTTCCCCTCACAATATTGTCTGTGATCCTCCTGAACAATACAAATAAGTTAATGTGCTAGTTCATGCCAGGCATGATACACTTGTAATTTAGCAGGACAAGCTATGCATTGCCCTGTTAAATTAAGAGGATGCGCGACACTTCACTTAACCTTATTGCTTTTAGTTTAGACAGAATACAGGTGCAAACTCTCAGCACAGCCGCTCCACTTTCCAAAAAACTTGGGATTACTAAAAAACTGCAAAGACAACAAATCATCTGACCACACTGGAGAAAAACAAGCTTAAAACTGTCATGCTATGAACTTGCTTCAAAGCAGTTAGCAACAAAATACTGAAAAAGTTGTGATGATAGGAGAAAACAAAATCATAACAAACGTAGTTCATTTGTAGCAGAGCAGTGTAAAAAAAATAAAAACAAACGAGCATCCCCAAAAGGGGATTCATTACACAGTGAAAGACTAATGTTCAACAGGGCATGTACCGATCCAGTAGCTGGACTGGATATCAGTCCAATCCGGACTTCAAAAACTGGCTCTGATACCAATTGATCTAAAGTCTATTCATTCAGTTCTACACTGCACATTAGCAACAGAGCAATGGCCGCTAATGGGACCACTAAGATAGCTTGTTTTGCAGGCATATCTTGATGCATGCTCAGTCATCCAGGTAAGTAAATCCCAAAAGGTTGATTCTGTTCATCTAGACTCCAGGAGGAGGCCTAAGGGTACATCTTTCGCCATCTTACACTGCTGTGATTGCAGCCATTCCCCAACTCTCTGAATGGTTCTCATGGCCATTAATCAGTGGTCTTTCATCAATGGTTTTCATATTAATGACCAAGGAACTGACCTCACAGCCCATTCAGTGGGCTGGTTTCAGTTATTGTGCAAATGTACTGTTTATAAGGCTGGGGAACTCTGCAGTCAGCTGAGACTGAAGAAGTCACTTGGCTGAGTAACGAAACGTTTCTCCCACTGAAAATGCTACGTCCAGATGAACAGAATCAACCTTTTGGGCTTTAAAGACATAGTTTTTCTTTAACCAAAAACTGTGATTAAGTGAGTTGATATGACTTAAGGCTCCAGCAAACATGCTTACACCATCTCTCTCTAGCTCGGTCGCTTTCAGTGCTGAGGTGAAACCAAACACCAGCATCTCTCTCTCTTACTTGTTGTGGTTATAGGAAGTTTGAAACTAGCTAAACGTAAAGTAATCCAGATGATTCCCTGCTAGCCACTGATTCTGCATTACTTTGCTCCGTTAATGAACGGTTTTGTGTAGACTTTGTCAAAAGAAACCGACATATGAACCAGAACACTAAATAACCACATTGTGGGCACTAATCTACAAGGAAAGAAGGCTGCTAGTGCTACCTGCAGCATCATGTGTCCAGTGTTAGGCACAGCACAATGAGAAAGACATTTCAGCAACATTTAAGACAGAATTTCTTTCCTGAATTATGTGACTAATGGTGGCAAAACACACATGCTAGATCTGGGACACTGTTTAACCTCGGTTAAATCAGTTATCTTGTTGATTAAATTGTAACTGTTTTCTAGACTCTACTGACTCCTTTAAAAAGCAGCTGAAGACATTTTTATACAAACGGGCTTTTAATTAATTTTAGCTTGTATGTCTGATCTTATTATAAAGCACTTTGTGATTTTTATCTGTGAAATGTGCTATATAAATACATTTTACTTACTTACTTATAGACTAGCTGACTAGCCTTATTTCTTTATTTTATTCCATTCAGTAGTAAATTAGTTACTGCTGTAAAGCCATGGTTATTCTTGATGCAAATTGGATGTCACTGGAACTGCAATTTAGGCAGGTTGTCATCCTGCTACAGTCTCTTCCTAAGTAATAAGCGACTACAGTAAAAAATCCCAAGTTAGAGGTGGACCCATATGGAAAAGATATATATAAATCTTATAAAGTTTGTATCCGTCTTGTGTGAAACTTGTATGAAAAGCATATAAGAGTGAAAACAGATATAAGATCCCTTGAAAAATTATATAATGAAACTTGTGTGTTTTGGACACTTACTAAAATAATGTATGAAAGTAATGCGAAAGTGGCCACTTTCATGAGTAATCACATATAAGTTTTTACTATTTCTTTTCCGTATGGGGAACAAAGCCTCCCACCAATGCACATTTAAACACAGCACAGAATAACAAAATCCCCTGACCTCTTAAAGGCTATGAAAAGCAGAATTGCGATAGTTCAAAACAAACAGTAGAAAGGAGCCTTTAACCTTCATGCCACAGCATTTCCAATGTGACTCTGGTCTCTGCACAGATATAAAAAAAACACAAACTAGCTGGCAACATTTGGCAAACTTCAGCTTTCAAAACGGTTACATAATACTGCTGACTAAATGACCTGTAATCAAGCCAGTTTATATGAAATCATGTTTGCTACTGTCTTTGCAAGACTGTTACATTTAGTTAACTGCATGCTTCCATCCATCCACCCCATCTTCCTGGTATTGTATCCAATTCAGAGAATGCACTTCAAGTTTCAGCAGAATAACTAAACAGCAAAAAAGAATATCCACACTATATTCACACTGACATGACTACCGATCTCCAAGCTCTATAAACTAATATCAAACTGTCAATCACAGTATCTACTCCAGCAGTGGCTCTGGACTAGGAGTGAATAATCTAAAGCAGGTTGCTGAGGCGCATTTTACAGGCTAACTGTCAACCAGTCAAGCATTGTTTGGTATGCGCACACTGTTTAAGGACAATGACATGCTGAACATTCTTGCATCTGAGCAGTTGTTAGCCTCTACCGCCCCTCAGTACCTGCAGCGCATTTAAGGCACCGTTTCTGATGCTGACCTGTACCTTTCTGGCAGCTCAAAAACAAAAGCAGTAGAAAAATCGGTAATAGGGGATGTTGTGTATCCCAGAAAAAAATCAGTCCTAGCAAATTAAAACATAAATAAATGAATACAGCTTTTTAATGGCTGTGTTACCTATAAGAGTCATGAACGCTTACCTTCCAGTAGTCCGACTGTGAATTGAAGTACCTCTGGTATGCAGATAATGCTAAATATAAGAACATAAAGCAGAGAGAGGGAAAGACTCAACAGGATGTAAACAATTTGTGACAATGTTAAAAGCTAAAGATATTTAGCTCTGTTACACTTCAACGCTTCCCAGCAGCAAAGCACAAATGACCTAATCTGAATATTTTATCATCAACATTTTTTCAAGCAGAGTAAAGAAACAAGAGTGAAGTCAAATTTTTATTGGGGAAAAAAAAAGATGTCTTAGTGGATCCTAAGAAGCAGATTTGACAGGAACAGGGAGCCATCTACACTCTGGTCTCTCACCTTTTGAATAGTCCTCCAGCAGAAGGTTGAAGTGTCCAAGCTGGCAGAAAATGTCAGGGTCCACTTTCCCCTCTGCTTTCAGGATGAGGGCATCATAGCAGCTAACAGCCTAAATAAAAAGGTGATAGCAATGAAGAGTTTAAAAGGGTGCGACTGATAACAGTAAGGTAGATGTTCAGTTTGTCCTGTGCATATTACAGAGACGTTATGAGGCTATAAAGGACCGATATGACCAATGCTTAGGTCACCGGATGAGCTTTATTGGAGGTAACGTTCTGACACAGTTGACTCACATACTATCAAAGGGATATCCTTTTCAAACCTTCTAGACCTGCTTTGCATAGTACCAGCTCTGTGCCCAAATATGGACCTGGAAAGTCAGTATTTAAACAATGGATATACAAATTATGCGCTTTAGCCCGCGCTGCAGTCACTAAGGACAAATGATTGATGAGTATGACTGTGTGCGTACATGAGAGGGTAAAATAAAGGCGGAAAAACAATTGTATCATTTGGAACCGCTGAAATAAATTAAATGTAACTCAACTGACAAAAATAAATGGTAAGTGAACTGAACAGAGTGTACTGTGAATTAGGGCATACAGAATACAGTCTTGTTGAGCTGGTAACAGTCACAGAAAATAAATTGTAACTTGACTGGTGCTTATATAGCGCGTTTCTACTCTGCCTGATTACTCAAAGTGCTTTACAGAACTTGCTTTATACCAGCTACAACTCAACAATAGGGCTGCCACAAACAATTACTTTGATAGTCGACTAGTCACCAATTATTTTTGCGATTAGTCGACTAATCAGATCATGCATCCATTGGACGTAAAACGTACAGCTTATTGCACCAGCAGCATCTGCTCTTATATAACTATCATTAGCTTACAGCTTTAAGTGTTTCAGGTATGTGCTAACTAAAAATAAAGACAAGATGATAGTTTATTAAATTTTAATGAAATTTGCAGATTGTTTCGTTGGAGTTTAATAAACTCAGCCGTCTGCTCCTTGCTATCTAAAATATAACAGGACACCGCAGTATATTCTCCAGCATCTCACACTTCTGATAATCAGCTGTCTGCTAGACGTTTATTCACCTGTGTAAAAACTATAACTTTAATCTCAGCCAACCGATTTACTCAGGAACAAATAAAATACTGAAAAAAGCCAAACAATAACATTTTTAAGTCATCTAAGTGACTTATATATGTTTAACCTGAGTAACGAAAGACGGCTGTGGGTTCGTAAACGATTTGTTGGGAGTCCGGTGTTCTCGCCGGCTCTAGTGAGCCTTGAATCCCGGCTACCTATCGAGCTGGTGGATAACAGACGTCTCAGAAAACGTTGGAGCACTTTTGAAAATATGTGGTGTCTTGATAAACTGAAGTTTACACAGCTACATTCTCGCCTAAAAAATATGTTAAACGTTTATTTTGTGACCCAGAAAGAATAATAAGAGTAAAATTCAAACTAACTAGCTGCCGCCATTGTTGGGATAGGTTAGGCCACGAAGTATACACCCGACCCATCCTTCAAATCTGGGGAAATGAAGGGCGCATTTGTCGGCCGCATTTGTTGGAGTCTTCGAATTTGGACAGTCTTCGTTGTGTCGTTGTAACATAATCAGCCTACAAATGCGGGCATAGGAGGATGCGGTTTCTGAATTTGGACACAGCTACGATACCGAACACTGCTTCTTCTTCTTCAAGGTTTAATAGCAGCTGGCATCCTTGTACATGCAGTGCTGCCATCTTCTGTTTCAGGCCATTGTTACACTCTTAAATCCTACTACTTATTCCTGCGTCTTTTGGGATCTTACAAAGTTTCAAATGACGCGTCAACTATTAAATTAGTTGTCGATGATTTTAATAGTCGATGTAATCATGACTAGTCGACTAATCATGGCAGCCCTACTCAGCAAAGAACTAACTTTATCACTGTCAGGTTATTGTCATGTGATGTGACTCAGATCAATATTTGAAACACAGCAAAACTATCAGTAGTATTTATCTATTTACAGTTTAAGGATGCTCCTTTTAGAACCTGTTCTAAAACACTGGCACTATCATATTGATGGAGCTGAAGCTGAAAGCATTGATCTCAGTGGCTACTGGAGAAGTCACTGCAAGAAATATAGGCAGAGCAAACTACAGGTATCTTACCACCTTAGTTTTCTTACAATAGTAGATGACCCAATGTCTGCAAGCAGAGCTACCCAATAACTAGCTCTTAAAACGCTCAAATTGAGTCTAGAGGTCTAATGGGAACCAAGGCAGAACTGGCTACACACCAGCACTATGTTGGTGGAAAAGAGGTAGTAGTAGATAATGTTAGTGCAAGAACTGGAAATCAGCCTGGTAGCAACAGCCAACACAGAATGGTTCCTTATTTTTGGTTTTGGTTCTTGTTTTGCAGAACTCGTGAGCAGCACTCCATCCTTCTGAATCCCATGCATGTCGGTCTAGCATAGACACTTTTTTTCCTGACAGGTGTACTTTGCAAAACAATGATATCCATCTCACTGTACGGCTATGTTGCGTGCACAATGTTGCTGCACTGTTTTTAGACAGATATAATTAACTAGCTGCACTGATTCTGAAACCTGCATAGTGTTTATCTGTGATCAGTTCTACTGCTCTGCAAAAAAGGCAACCTTCCATATATGTATGCTGCTTGTTTACAGCAGAGGCATATTTTTCAGAGATTCTGGCAAAGTACTTTTTCAGATAATTGACTCAGTATCTCTTCGTTATTACAAGACCTTATGAAAAAAAATTGAAAACATTATTCTTGTGCACCATGCACCTTATCTAGCGGTCTAGAAGAAAAACATTCCCGCATGATTCGTCACTGCACATACAACTACGCTAACATAAAAAGGGCTGTGATGTATCATTAACTGGTTAAAAATCCATGCACATTGAAACTATTGTTGTTCTGCTCACGAATTCTGCTTTTGGTGCAGCAGTGAAGTCTGTAGAGACGGTGTCAATCAGCAAGGACCACTTTTGAAACCATTTAGGCAAATTATATACTCTACGACGACAAATCTACTTGTTTTTAATATTCACCATTCAATGAACAGAGCATCGTGCAAAGAATTAGTCACACCACATTTTAAAATGGTAGGATGCGGAAAGAATATAAGAAGAATTAGGCAAAGCGCACTCATTTTGGAAGACACAACTGTATTTAATGGGATACAATCTAAAACACCATCGCCAAGAAAGACTCAACAACCAGACGTTGTAAGTTTAACGTTATGATGTTGAACGGTCAGGTTGTCCAGCTATCCAGCAGAGTATGAAGGACAGCAACACCACAAATGTGCAAAGAATGAGTGTAATGGCTCGGCCCTAATCTGAAAGTAGACCCTGACAAAACAACGTCCCAAGAAACCGCTTCAACAAGAAACCCAGAAGCCACATGTTGAAGACACATCCAGCACAGGCAGCTCACCTGTAGTAACATTGACTGAATGAGCAGGGTTGATGTGTTTGCAACACACACCGTGAAATCAACTGTAAACCCTTCTTTGCACTTTAATCGTGCACCTTTGTTCTAAAACACTGAACGCCGCCGTCGTTGTATCTTTTAAGCGAATGGTGGTTAGCCTAGCCACCGCTGCTAGTTAGCCAGTCAGCTAGCAAACCTTTGCTAGGTATTTTCTCCCTATCCCCGCCATCTTGCGGCAAGTTGAGCAGCCATTATTTTTGCAAGCTTAAATTAATACCTAACATTGTGTTTTTCATTCTTAGTGTTCTCCAGGTTATGCCGTAATAGCTAAAAGTGAGAGCAGGAAGGGGGTAGGGGGCGGGTAACCACTGGACAGTTAGCTGCTACATGCTAACAGAGTGAGCTGACGCACAAACCAAACTCTACCTGCCGTTACTGAGGAGGGGACGGACGACATAGTGCGACACTGATATTTCTGTTAACGCCTCTCGGTAAAAGTCAAAAAAGTCGGCGTTTACCGTATTATTAGGCTCGCTGTAATGCTTTTAGATACGAAATACCAAGTTGGCTTGGTAGCAAAGTATTAAATTTGTTAGTCCTACAGTTTACAACGTGTGCATGACTATCTAGCAATACTTAACTAGTAATAACCACTGTAATACGTTTTTTCACCGATACACGTGCCTTCCACTTATTGTGAGTTTTGTTAAAAGCAATATTTTTGCTACGCCAAGTATGTTTTCAACACTCCATAAAACGCTATGTACATGGTACCTACTCTCAACTACCGATGACACCACCGATTTGAGCAGGGTGGAGATTCCCATCTCCCTGCAATCGTACTGTAGCCCTGTCGGCTAGTTTGGGCATGTTTAATACTAAACATAGTAATAAACATAGCAGAAATACACTCGAGTTGGCTCGCTGTGTACCTGGCACTGTACGTGTTGTCTTGCGAATGCAATGATGTAAAACTGAGGGCTGGTTTGTACATTCAGCCCGCAGGTTCAGCTTCAAAGTTGGGGAAATTATGGTTTGTGTATGTCGCTGCTAGCCTTATACCAAGAGTGGCGTTGGGAGGTCTGTACCACGTATTTCATATGGGATATGCACTCGTCTGTGGAGATAACGGAGAGCGGCAACTGTGATCCTATTCTGTGGCATACCTTTAACAGCAAGGCCTTCGTTCTGGCGCCATCTTCTTGAAGCCTATGAAATCCAAACAGTGAACTGCAAGTAGAGGACAGACAACACAGGCGGTTCCGTATTACTTGGAGGGGAGGGGGGGGCAATTGTTGTTTCCAACTGCGCGAAGAAAATTTATTAATTGCAAAAAAACTAAGCGAATTAAACTATTCACACAATAGAGCGTCTAACCTGTCAATTCCGACCAAGCTCTCTTTCTCTTGCGCTGTTAGCTTCGGAAAGTCCTCTTCGATTTCAGTCGCTTTTCCCGACGCCATTTTCTCCTCGTCATTACCAGCAACGCCGAGACTCCGGGCAGCAGCAGAGGCAGCGGCGGTGAGCGACACTCCGCACGATTTCATGGAAAAGAACTGGGAAAATCAACGGCACCGAGCAACTCCGCCAAAATGCAGTCACAACGAAAGTGTTGCACACCTATCCAGGATTAAAACGGGGCGTAGTGTAATTCTTGCCAAATCCTCAAGGAAATGATCCCTTCAAGTTATCTTCCACACTCCTCATTGTACATCAAACTCAACGTGTATTCCAGTGCCAATTTATGCATGAAGTTGATGTAATGTTGGGTTGTAGGACTGAGTGTTATTTTATAATATCGCAAACTTCCCCAACCATCGGCTCAAAGTTGTTGTAATTGTGTCACACAGGCAAACGCATGCCGCCACCTTCGACACGCCCTCTGCTCATTGTGCCCAATCAGCACGCGGCATCCGCGGTCACGTGGTGGTCTCCTGTTGACGTGTTGCGAACACGCGAACGAACACGCGCACGCACACATCAAATCTGTTTCCAAGTCCCGCCTCACGTCCTGCGATTGGTTCTTCAGGCTATATTATGATTACGTAACTGTTTTTGTAGGTAACGTATTGGTTAAAATAACTGTCATATGTGCCAAGGGTATTTGTTGCAACGTCGCACATGTACTTTTTGACTGATAGATAGATAGATAGATAGATAGATAGATAGATAGATAGATAGATAGATATTAGCTCAAGAAACTGGGAACTCATTTTCCTCCAAATAACACAAATAAACATGAATTTAAAAAAAATGAACGACTGAAGAAACTGTGAAATGAACCATAGAAAGTAAACTAAAGTGAAACAGTCCAGAAAACTATAACTATTCCCTTTTTGAAGTTTTGTGCCGTGTTATTTATCTGTTTTTTAAGCTTCAGGAGGACGTCAGTTAGCGAATGAACTGATATTTGTTTATATCTTTTTTGGTGTTCCAAAAAAGATATAAATAAATCCCCATAAAAAATAAAAAGCCATATAAAACTTAGTAATAACATTTTAATATATTTACTATCGATTCTTTCTTTTGCTTGTCTGTTTTGTCTTTTTCTACCACTAGGCACACCGGGTTATTACGAAACTCATTCATGGAGAATTCACGGCAGAATTTCTTCTGCTAACTTAATAGTGCAAAAATAACCTAAATAAATGAAACCTGTTATTGTCAGGAATTAGTCAGGAATTGTTTTCCTAATATCAGTTAGGAAAATAGGGGGCTAACCATCTCCACTTGGAATGCACTCATTTAGAGTTATTCTTAAAAAACAAAATAGTCACAACCAACACACCTTTAGCTGCCCATACCTGTGTCCTAACAACCTTCAGTGCACTGAGTGTATTGGAGGTCACGCGAAACCTGGATGGAGTTGCGAGACTGGCAAAATCTCCAAATGTTTCATAAGAAACAAAAACATGTATTATTATTATTATTATTATTATTATTATTATTATTATTATTACTACTACTACTACTACACAACGTATAACATTGCAGTATATGTAGGCCTGCCCATGTCTCAGTTTCTTTTTCACCGTCAAATTTATGCAAATGACGCCGGACGTGAAAGCAGCTGAGGACAGACCAGTGCACTCCAAAATGGCGAATAGCAAGGGTAAGGAGGCCTGTAAAGTTATTGCATGTTATTCGGATCCAGGACGGTCTCGACACCGTGGGTGCATTTAGTAACGTTCGCGTTGCTGCTAAGAAGCCTTGAAGACGTTTTCCCGTTTACTCTGTAGCACTGACTGTGTCCTGGGCCGCACCATTTACAGCTAACATTAACTTTTCACCTGTTAGCTTTAGTTATGTAGTCATGCTAAGTTATTGTTAGGCCCATGAATTTTAGTAAGTTGTAATGGAGCCCGTAATGAAACTATTGGTATCTGCCTCTGTCATGATAAATCTTAAGTAAAAAAGCAGGAAACTACTAAAATTGATCGTTGAGTTATGGCGTCCAGAATCGTATGTTGATTTTGTAGCATTAATATAACTGTGCTTGTAAGGCTTCTCGCCGCTGCATTCATTGTTATTTCATGCTAGCTGTCTTTTATTTTTTCTTGTATGTACACAAGCGGAAGATGAGATTTACGACAAGGTCGTGGATCTGACAGAATACGCTAAACGTCAGCGATGGTGGAACCGCCTTTTCGGAAAGAATTCCGGCCCCATAGCTGAAAAATACTCTGTGGCCACACAGATTGCAATAGGTGGAGTGAGTGGATGGTAAATATTCTCATTAAAATTATGCTGCCTTTAGCGTAGTAAATATGAATGGCTGAGAAACACCCCAACGCAAAATGAGAAAATCTCAAGATTTAGATGGTTATTGCTCTGTGTCTCATGTTGTTTACAGTATATCTTCTGTTGGCTAATTGGACACGGATGTCTTTATTTCTGTACTGCGCAAAAATCTCTAGCCACCCCACATTCCCCTTTCCTAGGAAAATATGAAATGTGTGCAGACAGTATTTGAAACATGCAAACATATATACAGTATATAAGAAAAACAGAGTTTATACAATACTCATGACCTTTTAAGTGATGGTCAAGTCTCCTCAGAAAGCTTTCGTCTAATTCCTTTAAGCACTCTTCAAAGATAGTTCTTCAAAGTTCTCCTTTGAATGCTGTTTGTTCCATTCTTTGTCATGATGATCTCACACTGCTTCAGTAATGTTGAGGTCCAGGCTTTGCACAATCGGTGGCTGACAGCGTTCCACTGTGTTTTTTGTTGTTGTTGTTTGGTTTTGTTTGTTTGTTTGTTTGTTTGTTTTTTTTTGGGGGGGGGGTATCCAGGTATGCCTTTAGCAGCGTGTATGGCAGCAGTTTCATTCTTTAGTTTCAGTTTCCAAATCAGACACTTTAGAGATGACATTGGGTGGTGGATCAAAGATCATTTTCTGTGTTCATGAATTTATTACTTTTGACAAGTTATTTACAACCCAGTTCTTGTGTCATTTGGCATACCTCAGAACTTGGAAAGGAACGTCCAAAGAAAAACATTAAAAGAGCATCAGAAGGGCTGGAGAGCTACTGCTCAAGGCCGCTTTAAAAAATGACCAGGAGGCCTGGCTCTTTGGAAGCAGAATATAAAGAAATGAGGAGTAGCTCAAAATGTTTTGTACAGTATTGTATTACATATAGTGCATGCTCATCGTGCTGTTCACATGTTACTGTAGCAGAGAGTCAAAATTGTATTTTGCCATCACTTAAGAAAACAAATTTCACACTCCCAACTTTATAACTCTGCAGTTAAGGTATCTTGCAAACAGTGTCTTAGTTACACTTTATCAGTGGAACCTTTCACATCATGCAAACCTTATGACAGTGAATGGCCACCTTACAATGGTCATTGTTAGGCTAACTTGTGTCATTATTATTGTTAGATCAGCTACTATGCTCTCTTTTCAATTTGCCTTAGGTGTGCAGGTTACCTCTTCCAGAAGGTTGGAAAAGTTGCTGCTACCGCAGTGGGGGGAGGTCTTCTGCTTTTACAGGTATTATTGCATCGCCCTGCATAAATATGTGCAGGTTAAGCTTTTCAACACATTGACATTGTTTTCATGAATCTGTCTTTCTTCAGGTAGCTAACAACAGTGGCTATATCCAAGTGGACTGGAAGCGAGTAGAGAAGGATGTCAACAAAGCTAAGAAGCAGTTAAAGAAGGGAACAGATCAGGCAGTCCCTGAGCTCAACACATTTGTTGAGAAGGTAATTTTGTTGTGAGTTGTCTGGTTGACTGTGAGATCATTTTCACCCTCCCATTACAACGAAAAAGTGACTGTGTCATATGAAATATGGTTTGTGTCTTTCAGTCCAGAGAGTTTGTGAAGAAAAACATTGTCGTCACAAGTGGCTTCATCGGAGGATTCCTGCTCGGCCTGGCATCTTAGGACCTACCGAATGAGAAGAGTTATTGGGGTTTTTTTGTGTTATGTTTCTGATGTTATAAAAAGCTATAGGGGATAATTATAAGTCTTTGCTGAAAAGTTCTCAAGTGTTTTAACAGCAAGTGACCAACAGATACCAGTTTAGCTTGGAGCTCTGTGTTTTTACTTAAGCTGCATTGCAAACCCCTCTGTTTATAACACCATACTTGTTGATATAGACATGGGACTTATTTATTAGCCCAGAATGGCCATCTTGAAACACTCCAGTTTTAACGCCAAATAATAATACATATCATGTAAATTAAATCAAAAAAGGAAACCCAGCAGAATGTTTCTGTTATTATGTATTTATTAAAAAAACGGGACAGTGTTCCAGAAGGAAAGATTTCCCATTGTGGTTGTGCACAGTTGGGGCAAATAGATTTCAGTTCACCTACACCTGGCAGGGGATGCATGTCTTTAGGGTATTCCATCAGTGCCACTGTTAATTTTTATATTTTGGTTTAACACATTATAATCAATCATCTTCAAAGTAAAAACTGGGTTACACCAGTCTTTGCGGTCTCTGTTTTTTATGGTCTATTATGTTTAGCATCGCTTTGGGTACTGAAGGCTGTGGTCTGACTATTATGTAAGTAAATAAAAATAAAGAAATATGTTTAATTGTGTCTAATTCAATTTACAGTGCAGTTTATTTAACTGTACAGATGAAGAAACCTAGTCTCGGATGCCTTTGAAGTCTGTTAGTATACATTCATCCATGCTTTGGTTTACTTTCACTTGGATTTTGTAAAATGTTTTAGTTTGCACATATAATTAGAAACAAAAATGAGCTGCTACTCTGGCCATTTATTTTTGTATGCCCTACAAGCATAATAGTTTACAGTTTACAAGGAAACAGGATGTGTTATAATGTATTCTTGAGTCCAAGTTAAATTTTTGCAGGATGTGTGTGGCATACATTAAATTATAATTTCTTAGGTAGACACAGAGGGCTTTTAGATGGTGTAAAAGTTCAAGCAAGAATTATTTCCAAATCATCAGAATGTACAGTAAACTCTAAACAGCAAGGTATTATTTACAGGGATAATTACTTAATTACCTTAGTAGTGGTGGTTATATTATGCCAACTCTGATACTATTTGTAAACTTTAATATATAAATAGTACATAAGTACACAGTTTACGCTCTGTTGCACTTTTTAACTTGTAGGAAAAATAATGTGTTTATAAATTCTTTTTTATTTAATTGGCTATGTTAGCATCAAAATATACGATGAACAGCAATAATTTGAATATTGTTATGAAAATAAAAATATTTCATTGGTTTTTTTTGTTGCTAAGAGACGTGTCCCCAAAAGACGTTTCCATGGTAACAGACCAATAACAGACCGTTGGAACTTCAGGGCCGCTGAGTTTTATGGAGAAAGTAATCCAACAGTTATAAGTATTACCACCATGGCTTTACCGTTTCTGCCGGGGAACTCTCCCAATGAAAGAGTAAGTTTACGACACTTCGTATGTTTCTCGCAAATTACCGAGTTTCGTTAGCAGGCGACTTCCTTAGCTAGAAACTAACCCCAGGTCGCCTGTTAGCTAGAGAGCGCTTAAGCTCAGATAAAAGTGGTTGTACGAGTGGGTGAGTGATGTATGCTGTTTAGAAAGCGCTTTGAGTACTCGGGCATATAAGAACCAGTCTATTTAACATGTTTTTAATAGAAAGTGCTCAGATATACTTTCTCCTTTCTGTACCACAGCTGGGGAAGGAGAGATTCCACAAATCCCAACATTTTAACTATTCCAGTGGAGTCCCTATGCTGGTTGGGTCTGAGAAGCCAGGCATTGGAGGAGAACATTTAGTTGGTCAGGAGATTAAACCAAAGTACTCCGTCTATCCCATAGGAAGTGGTACCGGTTTACCACCATGGGTAACCTTTGACAAACAGGTGAATAATAGAAACTGATTTTAATTCTCCACTCAGACAGACATGGTATAGCTTTATGTTATTTTTTTCATGTCTGTTATTAAGGTTTAAAGCTTCCAATATCTTGTGTTACTCATTCAAGTAAAAAAAAAAATTAAAGCCTGGTATTTTTTAAAGCCTGTCATCATCTCGCATTTGTCATTTGAGTAATTTTAGCCACAAAATATCACTTTGTCCTTCTAGGTTCTGTGTTTTGATGCATACTTCCAGGAGACTGTACCTGAGGCTCAGTCTGAGACGTACAGAATCAGAAAGTGTAAGATCTACTTCTTCCTGGAAGACGATACCATACAGGTTGTGGAGCCGGAGTACAAGAACAGTGGCATTCCCCAAGGTGTCTGTGATATAACAGGAAATATCTTGAGAATATTGCTTAAATTCAATTACAGCCTCAATAAATAAATAAACAATGAGACACTATGCAAAATATAAATGGAAACAGAATAAAATGAGTTGCAAATCTGATAAACTCACATTTTACTCATGATAAAAACTTGTAACATTTTTAAGAAAAAAATAAGGTCACATTTGAATTTGATGGGAGGAAGATGAAGAAGAAGAAATTCAAATATTGCATTTTAATTCGTCTGACTACAGATGCAGTCTACTTTGCCTCTAAATTTTAAATGAGTGTTTGCTCAGAGAAGATGGTGGCGTTGTTCACATACAGCTTCTTCTCTGCATGATTGAGCTTTAACCGTTTCTGCCAACCATTTGTGGAAAGTGAACAGTGATTTCTGGAAGTGTTCCTGAGCTGATGCAGTGATTTCCATGATAAAACCATGCCTGTATTAGATGCCTTCGGGGTGGCGATGATCATGGGCATCCAGCATTGATTTTCAGCTTTGTCTCTTGCAAAAAGACATTTCTCCAGACAAATATGGGTTTATGAGTTTGTCAGTGATTGCATTCTGTTTTAATTTACATTCTATACGGCATCACAACTCTTTTGGGAATGGGTTTGGATTTTTGTTAATCTTCTGCTTTTTCCCAAGTGGCCCAAAAATCTGCAATATGATGAGAGTTTCCAGACTCATTTGTTACTGTGTTGGTGATCCCTGTCATAGGAACACTCATTCGTCGCCACCGTATTCCACTGCCTCCTCCAAATGAAGGCCAGTTCTACAACCTGTTCCATTTCAACATCAACCAACAGATGAAGCTGCACTCTCGCACATTCACTGTGACTGACTGTGACTCTTTCACAAGGAACTTTCTGACAAAACTTGGGGTGCACGTAAATAACCCTACAACTGTACCTGAGGACCCCTACAGCAGCCTACGGGAACAGGTGGGCATCCGAAATACATTTTTTGTTGTTTGTATTTTATTTTAACTCTTTTTTTCTTTTTTTTTAACTCTGTCGAAATATATTTTAATCCTCCTTTATTTATTTTTTTTAAAGAAAGTTATAGCGAATAATCTATTTGTTTCACGCTTTCAGCTCAAAAAGAGTATGCAGCCACTTCGGCCATATGAGAGACATGATACGCTGAAGCAGTTCTTGGACCATGACCGCAAAGTCCTGCGCTTCTACTGCTTCTGGGATGACTCACAGAGCATTTATGTTGACTTGCGGGAGCTCATACTGCACTACTTCCTGGTTGATGACACCATAGAGATCCGGGAGGTGATCCCCCCAAATTCTGGCAGAGACAAAGTGAACAAATTTCTTCGTCGCTGCAGACTACCTAAGGTAGGTAAAGCAGCGTGATAAGAGCGCGATAACAGCTGTCGAGAAATGAGAGAGTAAAGAAAAAAAGCACAGGCAGGGTTATACAAAAGGATAAATAAGGGCTTTTTTGAGCTTGAAGTTTTGCTATTTCTTTGTTTTTGTTAACTTTTAAAGATGGTTACTCCTAACCTAAAGGCTTGCAGTGTCCCTCTTTCTGGTTGTGTTGCTTCTTTTCGTCTTCCTGCTTTCATGGAGACCTCATTCACTCTGACAGGACTGCTTTAGCACCCAGTTTCCCTCAAGCATGTAGGCTTTCTCCTCCAGTTACTGACTGACCAAGCTTAATTAATCCTGAAGGACATCCAGGCATCAATCATGTCAGTGTATAACTATGTGTTTTCAGTCCAGTAACGTTGTTTGCTCCGATGCCTTTTTATTAAATGTCAGCCTTAAAGGTTGAGCAGACTTTGCCATCCAGTGGGAAATCACCGTGTCCTTAACGACAGATCTCGTTTCCTTCTTCAGTCTTATTTTGTTGATCTGCTTCTCCCTCTCTCTTTCAGTCTTTTATCCGTCTTTTTATTTCTCTTACCAGTTATGTGCATGCAGAATGGTATTTACTTATAAAGAATAATTTTGGTTTAACAGTTTCTGTATTTTTCCTCTCCGCACTTGTTTCCCTTTTGCAGCATGTTCCAGCCAAAGTCAAGCAGCCTGGAGAGATAACAGACCGCACGGTGCTCAACGTGCTCACCTCCAGTACTATGGGAAACCGCTACATACTGGACAGCCTCAAAGTATGTCCTGTCTCAGCCACGCTCACACTACAAACATGCTAACGGGATGTTATTTGAGAGGTCACCGAGAGGCTAGGCAGTTAGCGAGATTTACATGAATCTCAGAGGTTAAACCTAAAACGAGCTATTAAGACACTCGATTAGAGTTAGAGGATAAAATATGCGTCAAATTACAATCCAGTAATCCAGTCTAGGGGAAGGCAGCTTCCTTTTTCAGTTAATACAATACTGTGCAAACCTCTTGTGTCACTCCTCATTTCCTCCATATTTTGCTAGGAAATTAGGAAATAGAGGCAATTTATTGAAACATGTGTGTACATATGTGGAAATACAATATATAAGGCAAAAACAGAGGATGTACAAGACCTTGAAAGTCAAAGTATGACCACCTTTATACTTCACAGTCTGAACTCTCTTAGGTGGCTTTTCTTCTAATTTCTTTGACTATCCTTTAGGAATAGCTCTCAAAGACTTTCAAAGTTCTTCTTTGGATGTTGGCTGCTTTTTGTTCTGTTCTCTGTGAAGATGATGCCACACTGCTAAAATGATTCTGCTGAGGCCAGTCCATGACTGATAATGTTCCATTGTGTGTTTCTCTATTCAGATATGCTTTTACTGCGTTGGCAGTGTCATGCTGAAAAAGAAGCTGTTGCTAATCAAACACAGATTATGTTTGACCACACTTTTCTGTATTAAATAATAATTCCATCAATTTTCAGTTTTGCCTGTATGCAACCATCAGTCTTATCAGAAATAAAAGGTTTCCTGAGTTTGACCCAAAATAAGGTTTTAAAATGCTTCCACAGAGCGTTAATCTTATTCCACCATTTTTGCTGACATAATTTCTGCTGTGGATTTTAATTCAGGATTCTTCGATCACCATGTCCCACTCCCTGTATCCACTCAGCACCAGGCTCTTAATAGATATAACCATCCAATTCATGTGTGTTTAAGTAATTCAATTCAACAAGTAAGATTCTATATAAGTTTTTGTTTTGTTTACTCATGTCATTATCTCTATTCTCACCTGCAGACCGGAGCTGTCCACGAGGAATTCTACAAGGACTGTGATTTAATCATAGGTGGGGAAGTGAATGTGTGGGGCAGGAGAGTAATCCTCGCTGACTGTGATGACTTCACCAAACACTACTACCGCGCCAAATATGGCATCGGTACGGTAAACACTAGTGCAGTGCTGTTGATTTCTTTATTTCAGTATTACTAAAAATGTTTGCATTGTTTCTTTGGACAGGATTGTCAACTGAAAAAAAAAATTGCATTATGTATACACCTATGGAATAACTGATGTAAGAAAATGCTTACAGTGACATATTTTTTCCTGGGGATTTTCACTTGTGTCTTGCATTGCATTAATCTGAACACTTGGGGGCAGTAAGAGCAAGCATCTGCCAAAGCCGTCTTTCTTGTGGAGGTGATTCCTGAATCCAATGGTACAGGATAGATTTGCTTGGATAATGAAGTCTTTCTGTCTATAGAGAGCGCTTATTGCTTGACGCTTATTAGAAAAACAGAAAGTGTTCAACACCACTGATGAACTGACAAAAGACACCTGGGCCTCCAGTTAAAGTTAAAGGCACTTACTCCCCGGCAGGGAAAAACCTTATAGTGTATCCTTGCTCACTGCCACCCTGGGCAGGTTTTGGGGGCTTGCTGCATTAGTCACAGTAGGAAACAAGACAGAGGCCCCGCTGACAGGTCACTGTGATGGAAGTGTCCCTTCTTGCTCTGAGTAGTCAGGGGTCAGCTCAGGGATAGATGACCTGTTTCGTTGTGATCATTTAAGCTCTCCTCCTGGGTTTATTTTCTTCTTTTAAATGTTTTGTCTCTTCTTTCTTCTGCTTCCTCTTAGAGGACTTCACCCCGTTGCAGTACAAAGCTCCGCCAGCCCCTAAGCCCCCGAGACCTGTGCCCCCCTACAACGGCTTTGGCTCAGAGGAGGACTCGCTTAGCTTCTGCCAGCGCCTCCTGCCCAAGCCACCACGGAAAGACTTCCAGAAATTTATGGCGAAAGACAGGTTCGATGAGTTTAAGTCACAGTCACAATCAAATTAGTTTGTTATCTCTACTCTATCTCTCACTATATGTGTGTTAGTGCTAGCCCCGAACTCTACTGTGAGCCTGTCTCCACAGGTATGGCTTGGACAGTAAAGTGCTGAATTTCCAAGCTAAGATGATTACAGCTGATCCAGTTGACAGAGAGCGGGTCTTCATCATCTCCTTCTACCTCTCCAATGACACCATCAGTGTGTTTGAACGCCCACAGAAGAACTCAGGTAAAAACTTTCCATCCTCATTTGCAACAGAAACACTCGTAGGACCTGAGATACAAATCGATGACCCTCATGGTTCGGATACATGTAGTTAAGTATTACCGATGCTTTCTTTCTACACTCTGTCCCATGTTGTAGGTGTTCTTGGTGGTAAGTTTCTGGAGCGCGGTCGTGTAAAGAAGCCAGGCCAGGAGCTGTTTAAGAGTCAGCTGTCTCAGTACTTTACAGCTCAGGATCTGTATGTGGGAGCTACCCTCTGCCTTAACAGCATCAACTTCCAGCTTCTGGATGCTGATGAATACACATTCAAGTACATGGAGCAGCATGCTGAGGAGGTAAAGAGGAAAAATAAGAAATCAGCACAAGCTGGTTTTAGTTTTTTGTCTCGGGGGCATGAAGCAGTCCGCTTTTCCTTAAGTGCTATTAAGAATGTTTTCTGTGTTACCCTTTAAAGTTTCCCAGAGCCAACATGGGCATCATCATTAGCAAACTAAGGTCCCTTCCGGAGGAGAAACAGTGTGAGATCAGGAAGTTTCTGACTCTCAGTGACCCCAGCAACACTGGCTTCATCCCTTTTGAGTCGATAAGGTACAGTAATGAAGCAAAAACACTCGCAGTTTAATCTCTAGCCCGCAAGTGTTGAAGTACGTGATCAATGTATTCAGTTCTCCAAGGTGAAATTACTGCCAGCACCTCCTGTTAGTAGCGTGTGGTAACTTGGACGAGACCGAGAGAAGGGTTCTAGTTCCCAACCAGTGATGAAAAGGACAGTTAATCACTACATATGTGGAGTTTAAATAGTGATTTACTGGAGACTAATTTGTTCCTGTCCAATTCTAGGGATGTAAATATAATAAGTGACACATGAAAGCAAAGAGAAATCCTGTGCACAGTATATTAAGGGTGTTTTCACATCTGCAGGGTTTAGTCAGTTTAAATCAAATTCTAAGTCGAACTCTCTTCGTTTTATGGAAAATGGAGAATAAAACAGTTAGTATGGGCCAGCTATAAATTGAATGTAAGTTCTCCATGTTATCCACTCAGCGAGAACATAACCTCAACCTCTTTCCTCTATTTACTTTTGTTGCTCCAGACACATCTGACCAATAAGCATACTACACGTTCTCACTTATTTTGTAGCGACACATTTTGGTTCACTTGGAGTTCCCCTTCGAGTTTTATCTGGTAACCAGAAACCAAATCTTCGTGTTTACACACTCATGAGCTGATTTGGACCAGAGTAAGTGAACTGTAGGTGTGAAAACAACCTTAAAGGATTGTGAGATGTGGGTTAATTCATTTGTCATCAGTTTGTGTGTATTATTTTCTCCCCACATAGGAGCCTGCTGCTGGGACTGGACTGCAATCTGTCTGAGCACGAGGTGCTGGTGCTGGGCCGGTGTTTCTCAGAGCGCGAGCAGACCCAGGTGGACGTGGGCTTGATGCTGGCTGTGGCCCAGGACTTCCTCAAGAAGAAGGCCTTTGAAGAATTCCCTAAAATGGCCAGAGCATTCGCGGATCACGATCGACACAAGTAAGGCAAAATACTATTGCAACATAAACACAGACACACACAGAAAAACACACAGGCAGATAGCGTCACAACAAGGCATCAATCGTGCAGCCTGTGGCCCCCGTA
>NW_005187561.1:646861-656530 GCF_000239375.1 Pundamilia nyererei
CTTCATTTTGTTTTTGTGCATAAAATCACATATTTAATGCGCACACACTGCTCATCCACTTGATAGGACCTTTAACCCACTTTTGCTGATTTGTTTATGTGACACAAGTGTAGACACCCTTGATAGGCATCAACTTGTTCATCAGCGTCCCTGTAATAAGGAAGGCATGACAAGAACGGCGCCTCTGGACTCGCAGTCATTACTGTGGAGAATAAGTGTTCTTGCAGGACAGACATCCTCTGTTTTACACACATTGTCCAAATACGATATCACTTTAAAACGTTTTCCACTAGCACTGAATTTATGTCAGTCCTTATGGGAATTACATGTACTTTATGTTAAACTAACAACAAAGGCCAGCTCATGTTGCTGCTGATGGCACATTGTCTCTGATGTAATGTACTGGCCTCTAACCAACATGTTTTGTTTTGTTTTTTTTCTTAGAGCCTTTCTCAAATGTCTCTACAAACAGCAGGCTCACAGCCAATGCGAGTCTGAACTGTAGCTGCAGCTTTTGGCTCTACCATATGTTGGATATGTTGTGCGCTTGTTTTGTTTTTTTCTTTAGGACACAACGTCTCTCCACAAAAGCGATATGGACCATTTGTAAAGCTTTCCACCTTCCCGTGCCCAACAGCCTGCTCGAAGGTCTTCTCAGCAAGTAAGAGCCCACAAATCAGTTTAGAGTAGAGCAGTTCAAGGTCCCCTCAAAAATGTCAGAACATTTTCAGAAGGCTTTTCAGAAAGATTTATTTTCACCGAGGTGAAGTGCAGTCCGCAATCTGTGCCCGGGATTGTTCTTGTCATACAAAAAAAAATCTCTACCGAACTGAAAACCACAAAAATTAAGAAATGGTGCCTTGTTACAATCTTTTCAAGGACATATCTTATAAATATTTAAAGGTGTGTTCTGACCAGAGTTGTTTTTTTAATTGAACTTGAAATTTTGGTTTCTATTTTCAGTTGGTTTCCAGTGTGCGTTTCATTTTTTTGTTTCAGCTTGATTTATTTAGTTTCAGTCTTTAGACTCAGTTTTGTTTTTATTTGTTATTATTTGTGTTGGGGGTATTTGACTGGGTAAGACATATAAGACATCAAGTAGACATCCCAATCACAATCTGCACTAACATCTCCTGATGGTTGAGAAAACTACATTTTAAAAATGTTAAAGACAATTTCTACATATTTTTTTGGCTGCTTTTGTCAGCCCAGAATATTGTTTGGTAGTTTCTGTTTTCTCTGAAGTCTACATTGTTTATTTTTATTCCACATTAAAAAAAATCATACTTGGCTTTACAGTTGTTGTTACAAGTTGCAAAGAAAAGTTTTGAAGTAGTGCAGATACAGTGCAGAAATATGGGTTAAACTTGGACCAGGTGGTGTGAATACAGTCCAATATGCATCCGTGCAAACTGAAAATATTTCACCTTTCAACAAAAAATGTATGAAAGCCACAGAGATTCTGACTCAGACTGGATTTTCCAGAAGCCACAGACAAACAGAAAGTACATGATTATTGTAGCACCTTTGGGGCAGCTGGAACTGGAAGAATAAGCAAAAATTGCAGGAGTCTGATAATTAATGTGTAATTCCATCTGTGACTTATTTTTGAAAAGGAAGCAATTCTTAAATTTTAGTTTGCAAAATGGTTCAATAAGCTCCAGCGACTGTGACCATGAAGCACAAAAAAACAGTTTCTCAAGTGGATGGCATCTTTTATTCAGGTTTGCAGATGGAGATGAGATTGACTACTATGCCTTCCTTGCTGGTATTAACTGGTTAGAGCACCCTGCTCCACCCGTGATGCCTGAAGACACCTTAAAGGTGAGAAAAAGCAGGAACTATAAAGCAAATAAAGCAAGAAGAAAGAGTCAATTCAGTGAGAGACAGTAAGTGATTTCACAGCATGTGCACAGATTTTTTAAATAGGGGTAACTGAAAATGAGTTTACGTTCTCCTCTAACCTGCAATCACTCAGTGGATGAGTGAGCCAAAGGCAGAATCAAGTGAGCGGAAAGGAACAGTCATTGGATAAGAAGACAATCTGTGTGTGTGTGTGTGTAACGCAAATGTCTTGAGAGAGACATACATACAGAGGTGGTCAAAAAGAAGTAGCTCTTCTCTTCTTCTCTCTTTTACTTGTATCTTTCCTGTGTAATACAAATTCGGCATGCTACGCTACAGCCAAATCTAAGCAGAAACAGGTGAGCAGGAGAGATATTCACCAGACTTGCATGAATAGAACAAGAGTGAAGGAATCTGTGTATGTGCTCACGGTGTGTGTGTGTATACTGACACTGTGCTTAATTTATTCTCCATTTTCCTCTGCCATGGTTTCCAGCTGCTTTTTTCCTCGCCTGCTTCTAAGCCCAAACTCATTGCTCAGTCTCTGCTCAACTACTCTGCCGTCCTAAAAAATCTCCAAGGTAAACCCTCGAAGAGACCAAAAATGGCCACTGCACCTTTTTAACATTTTTTAAGGTGTCAAGAACAACAGGAATGTCACGTTGGCAGGTCCAGACAAACTAACTTCTCCTTGCGTGCCTTTTTGGTATTTGCTGCATTCCAGCTCGCTGTTTAGCATTGCTGATTTTCTTATTGCCTCTGCTGTTATCATTCTTTTGTTCTGTTCATTTTACTTTATCTTGGAAACAATTCAAAAAAAAAAGTGGAAAGTGCTAAATGGCACTTTTGTAAGCAGGATTTTCCTTTGTTTCCTAGGGTTTAATCAGTATAATGGAGGTAAAAGACAGCCCTCAGTTTTGTTAACGTTTGAAAAAGCAGTGCTATTTTAAATAGCCCTTTTGCTACACTCTGAAATGTTTCATTTGTGCAAAAGTGCATAGTCAAGTCATAGTGCAGAGTCAAGCAAATAAAAGAACAATAAAGGAGAGCGTTATCACAGAGAAGCACAAACAGTCACAGAGGAGAGAAAGAAATAGTAAAATAAAGCTGGACACCAGAATGATCAATTATTTACAACACTAAGTATTTGAATCTGCTCAAAGTGACGTGTGTGTTCCTGTTCCTGTTTCCAGTTTGAAGTCGATGTGGGGTTTGATGGTGGCCGAGCAGCCGTGAAAAACATCAACTACTCTGCCTTCCTGCAGGATGCATTCAGCTTGCCCTCAAACAGCAGTGACACCTCAGCATAGACACATACCCTTACCCCATGGACACAAACACACACACTGCTCATTCCTCAATTAAAGGACATGGTACATCACATAACCAGCCTCTTGTGTTTTCATCATGGGTCACAGTGAAGATGTGTAAAACCACAGGAGAGGTGGTATGCATGTGTGTGTGTGTGTGTGTGTACAGTTTGGCAGCAGTGGTTAAAGCGCAAAGCTAAAACAATTGAGTTAACTGGAAAATTGGTGCTTTAGGGGAGAGAAGTTGTGAGAACACAGATGTTTTTTTTTATGTACTTGCATGTGTTAGTGTGTGTTTGCGATTTAGTTTGAACTTAACCAAGATATGGTTGAAAAACACATGCTGGCCAGAGCTCTGCTCACAAACATATTGATTAAACAGTATTACCTTTATAAGAAAAAGCTGACATTTGGCAGTCATTTTGTTAATGTTGTGTCTGCCTTGCCAAATGATTAAACTAAAGGACAAGGACATAAAAACTTTAGGTACTAAACTTTATCATTTAACAACTAAATAAGGTTGTAAAGGTAAACATGCTACACGTTGTTCAAAGTCATCAGTGATACTCCGAAACCTAACCCTGGGAATTCAGAACATGTAGTTAATGTTTTCGTGAAATTCCTTTCCCAAATCTTGGCAATGATGGAATTTAGAAAACAGTCTGACACACATCAGAAACTATTCACATTTTTACAGGGTTATGGTAGGGTTAGGCTGATGACTAAGCCCTCAGAGGTTTAAGCTGCTTTAACCCTTTGAGGGCTAAGGTTAAGCCTAATTACAGCTCCCGCAGCCTCTGCAAGCTGCTTCGCAACCCTACCTCTACTCCAGCTCTTCCATTTCATACTATTTATGTTGTTTCTGACTTAATCAGTGTCATGCTTGTTGTCACTGATGCCTGCCAAAGATAAATGACTGCAGACACGGTGGTTAACACATTTGCCTTGCAGCAAGAAAGTCCTGTATTTGAATCCACCAGCTGGCTGACGCCTTTCTGTGTGGAGGTTGCACATTCTCCCTGCATGGGTTCTCTCCAAATGCTCTGGCTTCACCGCCCAGTGCTCCACCCAAGTCAGATTAACTGGTGTTCAAAACTGACCACAGGTAGGAAAGTGAGTGTGAATGGTTGTCTTTCCGTTGATTTTGTTGACAGACTGGCAACCTTAATTCATAAGAAGTGAACTGAAGTGAATGACCTCAACCATACAGCTCTTTACTTGGTATGAATCTTCTAGTCACTGGACCCTTTTCTATCTCCTCTAGAGCTATAGAAAAAAATGTACAGATGAGATCAGAATTATTAGACCCCTATGAAAAAAATGTATTTCCCAAGTACTGTTAAAGAGAGCAATGGGTTTTTAACACAGCATTTTCCAAACATCCTGGTTTTATTTTGAATGCTTACATTATTTTGCTTTGCAGAAAGAAACATGATTATTTAACAAAAAAGCAAAACTAGCAGCTTGCAGTCATTTCTTGTAGTTTTCAATAAGTCTCCTGACCAATCGCAGCTCACTCTTCTTTGGCAGATCTCAAGCTCCTCCAGATTTGATGGTAGTGTGGCCTGGACCTTGGCCTTCCGTTCAGTTCAGTTCAGGCCAGGCCACAGACTTTTTAATGGGATTCAAATCAGGGCTTTGGGGAGTCCAATCAGTAACATGTCGTTGGAAGATAAAGCGACAACCCAGGCCAAGTTTTGCTGCTGACTGCAGTTTTCTTTCAAAATCTACAAATATCCTTCTTTCTTCATTATTCCTTGCACCTTGACGAGATTCTCAGTTCCAGACATACTGAAGCACCCTCACAGCATAATACTCCCACCACCATGCTTTACTGTTCTATTGGTTGTACGCCTCAATCTTCTTTCTCTAAATATAAGCAGTGTCTTTGTTGTCGCTCTAGTTTCATCTCATCTGACTAAAGGATGAACTTCCAGTAAATGTAATCTTTCTCCAGGTTGTATTTAGCATAGCTCAGTGTGGCTTGAAGGTTTCTCTTTTGTAGAAATGGAGCTTTTCTTGGTCTGCAGCCTCACAGTCCATTCCTTTGGGGTTCTAGTAATTATCGTCTTTGACACTAAAATTCCCAACTTGGCTAAGTCATTCACTCGTGTCTTGGCAGTTGTTCTGGGTACTGGACACAAAATTATCAGCCCTCCTGTTAAATCAAAAGTTTTCACAGGGGGCTGATCATTTTGCCCTAATCCGTAGATGGGTTGTAATGATCCAAAATCCAGAAATTATATCCAGGCCTTATATGTTTATGATCAAGGCAAAAATTTTCAAAGTAGAAATGTAAATAGAGAAAACAAAATGGATGTTGTTGTTTTTTGTTGCCTCTCTTTGGCTTCAGTTATAAATTCCCTGAGGCTCATTCCGGCATCAGTGACTTATTGTCAGTGATAGTTGTGGGAATTCTTTTCTCATACTAAATGGATGAAAACATCGCAAAGGATATTGGCAACACATAGAAGTGAAGAGTGAGTTCTTCATAGGTCAGAATTACATGGAACTACACTCTCATGTTTGCCTGTCTGTATGTGGCACTGCTGGAATATGAAAAAGCACAGGTTGTTCAGGTTGAGGCGCCGTTGTAATGGGAGCCGGCGTTGCAAATTATAGTAAGGGGATAAGTCAAACATTGGGTAATCAAACACCGAATCCCCTTTGTGTAACCACACACACACACACACATGTCTGTGAAGGTTCTCAGTAACCACACACACACATGCAAACACACACCATATGTACCGCCTCACCCCTTTCACACTGAGCACAGAAACAGTGCATTACATCACTCAGGGCATTATCAGGTCCTGTCCGCCTGCTTTCACACGTACTAAAATATTAACCTCCACAGTCACCCGCCACCAAAACACAACGAGTGACGGTGATGCGGTCAGCGGTGGCGGGGAGCTTCCTGGGCACATGCTTGGCTTTTTTTTGCTTTCTGAAACATGAGGTGAGAGAGAGAGAGGATAATGAGGGAGGAATTTCAACGCCTCCACCACCCACACATCGTCCAACACTCCTCTTCCTCCTGTCAGTTGCTATGCACCCACACATCCCATTTTCTGCCCTGTCACGGTCTGTGGCACAGCAACAGCAGATTGAATGGGTTGCGTCATCATCATTGAGCTTAGAAATATGGATGTGACATATGAGGTGCACAACGTCCTTCAGGAGTAGGCTGGGCTTTTAAAAATATAGAATATTATAGTTTCAGCTGAAGTATACAAAGTACTTGCTGATCAATGATTTTTGATTGTCTTTGGATGTATTCAGAAAATAAATTACGCTTTGCGACAAACAATAAGTTTGTTAGTGGGATGCCTCTGTTATTTAAAGTGGGGAGGAAGTACTCAGAGACTTACTGACATATGGGGAAGGTCATGCAGTGAAAATATCAAAGGAAGTTATTATATTCAGGACAATGTATTACTACTTTTAAAAAGTGCCCCAGGCAGAGTAATGGTCACTGTGACTGTTATGTGTACTGTATATTAGATTATAAATATGCATTCAGTTAAAAACAAGCAAATAATGATTGTGTTCTTTACAGATTAATCACTAATCATTTCCCAAATGAATCCATTAAATGTAGAGTAGAAAGTAGTGGAAGACACTCATCTAGTTATGAACCAAATTTCCACTTGCTCACTGCTGCTTTTTTTGCAGATAATCAGAACATCCTGAACTTTAATATATATATATATATGTGAAAGAACATATATAAGTTTGGGGATTTATATACATCCAGACCAGTTACAGAAGAGAATCAAAAACTATGAAAAGGAGAGAGCAGCTTATTGATCTCAGATCTTTTGCTTCTGTGTCTGACACAAAAGAAAGATGTCTGTCAGGTTTCAAAAGCAGTTAGGTCGATCCTTCAGAGAAGTAGTGTATCTTTTTCAGGAGTCCTTCCGTTTGTGTAGGATCGGCCTTCTTGGCACAAGTTGACAAAAGGCAGTAATGTCAGCTTGGATTCTGTTCAGGTTCACATTTGGAGGGTTTACCCCAAATATTGCTGTAATAGCAGACAGTGCAGTTTTCCCCAAATTGTAGAAAACTTTCAAAATCTTGACATCAGAAATGTTTTAAATTTGGGTACGAACGAAGACAGTTTACAACGATCACATGTAGTCTTAAGGTCACAGTAAATTTCTGTTAATTAAATAATCTGACTTTGGCCCAGTGAAGCCTGTGTATGGTCTTAAATTCGATCATTTCGATTATTTCACTTTGTGCCACTCCCATCTTTGTTTTGAAGAGTGTAAAGTTACAAGGCAATGAGCATTTAGTAATTTATTCCATTGTTTCAAATGCGTGCTACACTTTGAGGACAGCAGAGAGAACTGAGGGAAGGGGGGAACACAGGTAAAAGAAAATTTGACCTAAAAAAATTTCTTTCTCCTTCATCTGTTCTCATCTGTACTGAACTCAAATCTATGTGAGAATTGTGCAAAAGAAAAAGATTTAAAAAAAAAAAAAAAGGTGCAAAGCCCTCCTTTATGCTGCTTTTAACAGATTTCAAGGTGGCTGTACATTTTTATAGCATTTTTAAGCAAAAGCGGTTACACAGACCTCACCCTGAATTTATTTTAGATTCTTCTAGGCTATGTCTATGGACACATTTTAATGTTTAAACCACACTTTTGAATGATTGTTTCAGATCTCAACGACCACTCACTATGCAATGGACTAGAGTTCCTCATTCTGTAGTGCTGTCCAAATGAATTATGAGTATTATCACAATATCAACCGTATTTGTGCTTATTAATTTGAGAAAATGCACGTCTGTATTTATTTGTTTAGCAGATGCTGAGTCACTTTTTAACAATCCGACAGAAATGAATGTAAATAACAATGTTGCAAAAATAGCTGCTTCATAGTGTAGTGCTTTAAACATTCAGCTAGCATACGAGATGGTTAAAGACTGCCCATGGGATTGCATCTGGTGTAAAAATCAAATCAAATATGTGGAGCTGTCTGCTGTGAGGACCCCTTCTGTATAAGTTAGCAGCCAACAGAAGCTCATTTTGGCTGCTGAGAGAATGACAGAAGTAGTTTTTGAAAGTGTTTTTAAGGTGGTACATGAACTTATTGTATAGTCATCCGCATCCCAAAGAACAAAAGTCCTTCTAGAAGTGAGTCTAGCTGTTGGCTCTTATTTGCGCAGTTGCTTTAAAGCATTATCAGACCTGGGGTGGTGAACCTGCAGCTCCACAGCCACATGCTGCCCTTTTTGCTCATCTCACATGAGACAAATTTAGCAAACACCAAAAACAGTAATAAGCTAAATAATTTCAAGAAAAATCAGGATATTGCTGTATTTACAGGTCCCACAGTTGATGACTGTCTACATGTAGCTGGAGAAAAATGAAAAGGAATCTCGCATATTGAACTAGACTGTCTACTGCAGATTAGATAACTGGAATAAAATGGATGGATGGAGTCCACAGTTGAGCAGAGTAGTCAGATGTGTTAGTAGGTTTTGATTTACATGAGTTAGAGCTTCATAGAGATTTGGGGGGTCAAAAGTTGCTCTTTTGGATAGTAAATGTACTTTATTTTCAGCGCAACTGCATGCACAGAATCATAGCAGTGAAAACAAAACACAACTACTGATATAAGTTTGCTGTCTTTGTCCTGAAACATGGCAGCTGAATATTGTGCCATGTGTCTCTCTTGCATTAGGGAGTAGGTAGTCCTGAATAAGTAAATGATAAGATTCATCAGCTGTTAAAAAAAAAGGAAGTTTCTCAAGAAAAGAAAATTACAAATTAAAAGGAAAAAACTTTTGTTTAGCTGCAGTTGTCCACACAGAAAACAAAAGCTAACAGGCATTAGCTTCCATAATTGTAATGGACCCTACCATGGAGTATGGTTAACTCCATAAAATTCTAATCGTTGTGATGAGCTTTCATAAATGTATTTATTTATTAACGTCACAATTTTAAAAAGGACTTTTATGTGAATTGATATTTGTCTGCCTGCTGTATAGAAGGTTAATGTTGCTGTTAACGTTTAAGAAAGCGTTTTATCAAACAGCACAACGAGGAACATGTGACTCAAACTTTGCAGCAAACACGGAGGACAACAGTGAATCACCCCGTGCGATTCACTGTTTAGTTCATGTGGTTTGTGTTCTGTTGCCTCTACTCAGCACAAACGGGACACGGAGGCCTGTTTTAAAGAGTCTGCTCCCTTTTTTCTTTTCTTTTTTTTTGTCCTCATTCTACTTTACTGCTGTTCTGCTCAGGACCATTGTACTGTAAAAACCGATACGCAGGAAATCCATAAATGTCTCCTGGGTGAAGAGGATCTGAGTGTGCGGCGCACGTCCAAATATGCGGGTATGTTTGCGTGCACGCACTCTATGTGCGTGATTGGCCTAATGCAAGTCTGATGGAGTCATGGCTAATCTATGAAGTCTAAACAGATATCTGAGAACAAGAGAGGGGAGTTTCTGTTTACTGGCTGGGTGCCTTTCTTTTCTCATGACAACAAATCT